>NC_035109.1:188505998-188780998 GCF_002204515.2 Aedes aegypti
GGAAACGGCAGCTTTCTCTCGAGCTAACAGATATAATATGAATTACTTTCCTGTGTATTACTGTGTTCCATCCTTGGGAACAATTGACTATGTTCCAATTCATTGAATGTCTATTTACTGCAAACTTCAAAATTTCTCAACTCTTCACATCTTCAAAATTTGTTTAGGAGATGTAGATAATCTTTTCACGCGCTTGATGCAAATTTATTTGATAAAATTCGAGCCGTTGTATGAGTTGAATTCGTCATTATTGCTGTAATATTTACAAACAAATTAAGTTTTGACGTTTGATTTATTTTGATTTGGGAATTTGAGAAGATGCTGTTATTAAGTTATAAAGGTGTTATAATTACTATCGTGGTACAAAACAATAACTCATTCGAGAGTAGTTTGTGAACATGCTCTAATGATGTGTTATTGACGTATATTATAAGTATTTTTATATTATATATACCTGTTATTAAGCTGTGAACATCTAAATCCAAGCAAGATTTTATTGGTTAGACTTGATACATACGACAGCACCGGCCAAAAATTTGAAACAATGCTAGCGAGTTAGAAATGCCATAAATTTTAGAAAAGGGATTGGTTATGCGGTTTGGATGTTGATTAATTTTAATCAAGAAGCGCCGAGTACAATTTTAAGTTAAAGGAATATATTATTATTTTGGATATATAACTAATACATATTAACCGTTCTAAATATTTTCTAACGTCACTGTAAGCTTCGTGCCATATTGTTTTTATTGTGGATCAAAACAAATCTAACAAAAAAAAAATACTTTGGCATTTTTTTATTTCGGTTTCCAATTATTTAACTGGCACATGAATTATTGGGGAGTACAACTAAAAGTTGCACCATAGATCTTAAACCGCATCGGAAACATGACGACCATTGTTAAATATGATGCTTTATTTCATCATTTAATGACTTGATTTTCATTATATGATGATTTGACATAATTAAGAGTCTCCATTAATGGAATTATTTTTTGGAGTCTTGAACCTAGCCATAACAAATCCACAACATTTTTTTTCTGCAATCACGTGCAAAACAACGTGATAAGAATTGGTTGTGAATAGTTTGGTATACAAATGTTTTTTTTTCAGGTTAAATCACTTGAAAATAGCTACATTACAACTTATACATCATGCTATTATATAAATGTATTTTGAGAGTTATTATACTTGCATTATACTTGATTACAACATATGCAAGTAGTTGGAATATGCATGTATTTTGTTAGTGTTTATTGCTGTCAAAAAACTTCATTATAGCTTGTTACTGTTTTATACTTAATTGATATTTTTATTATGTTGAGAGTACGTTTATAGATCGTTGATTAAACAAAATCTTAGTTCTTCATTTTGTATTACGAGACATCTTCTTCTTCTTTCTGGCGTTACGTCCCCACTGGGACAGAGCCTGCTTCTCAGCTTAGTGTTCTTGTGAGCACTTTCACAGTTATTAACTGAGAGCTTACTATGCCAATGACCATTTTTGCATGCGTATATCGTGTGGCAGGTACGATGATACTTTATGCCCTGGGAAGTCGAGAAAATTTTCAACCCGAAAAGATCCTCGACCGGTGGGATTCGAACCCACGACCCTCAGCTTGGTCTAGCTGAATAGCTGCGCGTTTACCGCTACGGCTATCTGGGCCCCGACATCTATCGAGACATCTATAAGATGTTATATAAGCCGCCATGTTTTGCGCTTTTTAAGCTCTAGAAGTGTTTGATTTTTAGTCTGAAATGCTAGAAAAATACAATCGAACATGTATAAACTGTGAGTTTTAAACTATTATATAACAAGTTGTGTTACTTGGGTAGCGGTGGTAATCCTTCTTGGACACCATCTCGGGAAAAAAAACCTCTTAGGAGGTCTCGTCTTCTTTCGTTTATACACTAAACACTCACTCTTCCTTTTGTTGGTAGTTGCAACCTACCAACAAAAGGAAGAATGAATCTCTGAATTCACAACTTCCTTCCAAAAAAGTGGCATTTAAAACTGTCACTAAACGTGGCAAGAATGGAAGAAAGGACGTTTCTCCGGAATGCGAACTTTCTTCCAAGGGTAAAATGAATAATTGTACCGAAATGAGCAATCAGTTCGATGCTCTAGTCAAATTTTCCGAACACAAAATTGAAGCAGCCTCTAGCCCAGGCTCTTTGATTTAAGTGAGGAAGCTAAGAGTGCCGCCTATCGCAAAGAAAGGAGACTGTCGCGTTTTGCCGGAATCTCTTGAAGATCACGAACTTCTTCTAAGGACTAGAGAACTCGTTTGTTAAATCCCAGATGCTTTAATAAATTATAATTTAATTGTTTTTTTTTTTTATCACTTTCCCACCATTATAAATTAAACATGCCTCTATTTAGCTTTAATATTTAGATTTTAATATATACACAACTATTTATCAACAAAATGTCATGCATTTTCAGCAAGTATTTACGCCTTACTGCAAGAAAGGAGAGCCATAGGTACCCACCACCTCAGCTAAGTCGGTGTTATCCATCACTCTGATAGCACTCTGTTTCCAGAGGAGATAGTGCGATTGTGCATCAAGAAAAAAATGTATCCATTACGCCACATCTATTTATCAAACCGTCATCGTTGCCACGTCGACCAGGAAGGTAGATATACGTCGACGAGTGCAAAACAGGGTGGCAAAAGATGCGTCCTTTATATATCGCCGAACACCCTGGAAAAATCGGCTCCTCACAAAGCGACAATTTGCCGCCTCCAGCTGGTCCCAGCGTGCAAAATAGAACCATCCATAAATATTTCGCTGTCATAAATTTTCTTTCGATTCCGTAGAAAGTTCCAAGGAGCTAGATGCCATGTTCTTTGGATGGAAATAATGCTTTCACTGTGTTTTGCCTTGGCTTCCGGGGAAATATTGCAATCATGTTTCGTTTTCGAGATACTATCGTCAGTCCCCAGCGGCAGCATCAGCATGTCGTTCTTCTGCACCATTCTCGCGTAACCCCAGAGCGTCCACGTCCACCGCGGAGACATCCCGTGGTTTACCAACTTTTTAGATGCACATACACGTTTAATAATGATAAATTGCCAAAATAAAAAGGAAATTTATCGGTATCACAGAATCTTTGACAGTTTGTGCAATGTCGAGGCAAATATCTTGAACGATTGCCAACATTACGATTTCTATGCAACTCTCGTTCGTCTGTTTCCCACTTTTCTGTACTATAAAAAACGTTATGGTTCTACCTGTTCATTTCATTTCAACAATGTGGGACAAGGCCAATTCGAGGATCAACAAAATCAGCGAGATGCTTGACAAATCAGCAGTTGAAAAACATAATCCATTTAGATGCCCACCCCTGTTCCACAAGTTCAAAGTTTTTGGTTGCTTCTAATTTTACCGGGATAAAGTTTTTTCATTGATAAACAATGGGATGTTTTCTGCATACATTGAGATATAATGAACGACGATTGAAATATAATGGAAACGTGGTTGTCTCTTACTCTAGTGGATTTGTATTAAAATCCCAGCCCATGCCAGCATGGTTTTCTTTAAATAATGAGTGCGGAGCCTCCTCAGCTCACCCGACAAATAGGCAGTAGGGTGGTCCAAAATTTCACTATGTCAGAAAACTTGAGCACTCAACCTTCAAACGGTAGTTAAAGATATTAGAACCAAACTTGTGTATGGGGGAACTCTAAGGAATAACGTTTAGAAGTTGCCCCGTTGAGATTAAAAAAAAAAAACACTTCCTGTGAGTAATGTGAAACAAATACCGTCAAGCTACCACCGTGCATTCAAGAAAAAATTGAACTTCAAAAAATTATATAACTTTTCCAAATTATTCAAAGCGTACTAGATTACCACTACGTAGCGTGCACTTATATAATAATTCAGGGAAAAATCTAAAACTAGTGATGCATCACAAAAAAATATTCAGAAATTATGTTTGAAAATGTCATGTTAAGGTCGCCTCGTACCGTTCTATGTCACCATTTACCGTGCACACTAGTGCACCATTCACCGTGCGTATAGTTTTCGTCATGATTTAATTTTGTATCTCGAAAAAACGTTGTTGATGGTGCAACTATGTTGCTAGTAGTGTGCGCACTCATTTTTAAGAGTATTCAAATCATCATTTACAATAAAAACCATAAAAAATATATTTTTTTTATTAAAACCGTTATAGGAGGGTTGACTGTAATGTCCAAACCTTTCCATATTCATTCAAAAACTAAATATGAAGTAGTTTAATGACAGCATAACAATAAATCTAATATTACCGAATAGTTTCATGCCTTTTACACTAATGCATGGTAATAGGAACCATATATATTGAAAAGGGTCCATTCACCGTGCATTTGGGTTTCGACTGAAACGAAATAAAAAATTATAATTTGCATAGAATCTTATTGCTCATAGGATGAAATACATCTTACTTATAGTATCCACAGTGAAAACTTGTTGAAATTTAAAAAAATTCATACTCTATCGTTAAAATGAAAAATGTGATGTTTTGGCGTTTCTACTAGGAGTGTTGAAAAATATCATTATCAAACAGAATTCACATGATTTTGACTACATAAACTAGGTTTTTCAAAATGCTTTGTGACAAAAACTACGTCATTTCATAAGTTTTATCTTATTTTGCTGACAAAAGAATAATTTGTGAAAATTGTATGAATATTCTGTAGGAATTTGTATATGTGCACGGTGAATGGAGGCCGCACGGTGACTGGTGACTTAACGGTATATAAACTGTTGAAGCACAAATAAACAAAACATTCTTGACGGGAATTTCGCTCTGGTAGTCTTTTCGGTCCTAACCGGTAATGTTAGTTCAGATACCAGATGGCAGACTTTTCGGTCCTAACCGGTAATCTTAGTTCAGATACCGGTATAGCTAATACAGAAAGCCTTCTCCACACTCTTAAAAAAATGGAAATTACTGTGGACGTAATTCATAGTATGACTGAATGGCACATGATGTAAAAGATAAAAAGGCACATAAATGTGTCCTTGAAGATGTATTGAACAAAAAAAAATGTAATTTTTCACATTAAAAGACACGAAAACGGTGTCACTATGATCGGTATTTCCCGAATTAGACGCAATGGTATTTGAAATGTGACATAAATTCACGTCATTCAGCTCGCTTCTTTTATGCGCAAAATCACATGATTTTGAACTAGAAGAGTTTTACGGGAAGTTCTGAAAATTTCAACAAAATCCATCGATAAACAAAAAAAGTTATGCACATTTTAGTGTATTTTTTGCATGTGAAAAGTATGTTGGCTGGATGAAGGTTAATACCGGGGAGAGTCATCAAATGATAAATACTTTCGATCTGCTTACTGAAATCAGTGAGATTGTTCTAGAAATTTTGAAAAACATACCAAGTTGTTTTGTCACATTGGTAAAAGTAACCGCATAACAGTCACATTGAGGTTATATGTGAGCATCGTAGTGTGATAACTATGAAATTTCTGTCAAATTTTTTTTCTGGATATTCGCCTAATATTCAATATGAGCTGTACAAAATTTCAGCCTCAAATAAACACTTTTGAGTTCTTGGTCATTTTTTTCATGCAGTTATAGGCAGTATAAGACTCGTAAAAACTGTATTTCGTCTTCTACCATAACGTCAAAAACATCACAAGGTGAAGATGAATTAAAACCATTTATATATTTTCAAGAGCCAAGCTAGCAATTACTAATCCGTATTTTTTAATTTTGTTCTTTAAATTGTAACTCTTGAATATTCTAGATTTTTTCTTGGTTCGTTATAAATGAGAGCGAATTTTAAAGCAAAAAGTTGAACTATTTCAAGGTATTGGTACAAATTTTTAAAATTATCGCGGAGCACCTACCAAGGCTTTGCGGAGCACCAAGTGCTCCGCGGAGCACGATATGAAAACCGCTGTGATACACCATCGATTGAACCATGAGTTTAGTATTGGGTTATTTGAGGCCCACATGTAGGGATTTTTGCATAGAGTATTGTTTGATCCTTCGACCTGATTGCTTGCTCCTGCGGGGGCGAGCGACGAGGGCAGAATCAAACATGTCGCGCGTCGTTCGGGAACCACGGTGGAATAGTATCGCGGATCACGTTAGTAGTGTTTGATCCTTTGATCTTGTCGCTTGCTCCTGTGGGGTGAGCGACGAACACTTGTTCGGCGTTCAATGCTTTTATCGAGTAATATCGCGAATCCGGTTAGGCGCATTAATTTCAAATTATATATTTATCGTTTACCAAAACGAATCCTTTACCCAAACCTTTCCCATATCCAAAATCCCAGTGTTTTCTTGTGGAAGTGCAGAGGACTCCTCGGCTTCCGTCAACATTTCCCTCCCATCCCTAAATTGACCTGCATTCGGACGCAGCCGGCGCCGTTATTGTTTGTTATAATAATGAGAGCACCAGTACTTACACATTGAGGATGCTACTGATCCCGAGTAGTGTCTGTTGGTTCCCTGTGTAAGTACAGCTGTTCTTGCAATAACGGAGTAGCATATGCGGGCGGTCAATCATGCTCATGCTCATGCTCACATGGAGGGATTGTTGCATAGTCAAGTCTCCTAATTGGTGTTGCTAACGCAATTCCCTAGCTATCGTGTAATCGATTCAAGGTTATACGTTTATATTAAGATACACCGGGGCAAGTTGGAATACGAAGTGTTCGATCCTTTGGTCGATCAGGATTAATCTTGTTGAGCGTCGTTCACGAGTAAAGTGAAGTGAAAAAGTATTGCGGATCGCAAATCGCTTCAGTAGCTTGTGTTTGATCTTTTGATCGTGTCGCTTACTTTTTCAGGGGCGTGCGATGCACTATGGCTTATCAGGCGACCAATAATCAAAAAAGTGATGTGCCCCAAATTTCAATTCTTGTTCGCCATTTCATTGTAAACATGTCTGCTAAGAAATCCCCAAAATATTAGGGCATGATTTGCATTGCACACTCAGATATGAGGTGCCAAAGTTGAGCCTATGGAGAAAAACTTGTTTTTATTAACAAAAACTATGGTTTACTCAAATTAATATAATTTTTTTTCTATAATACTTACGTGAAATGTTTTTAAACCATTTGAAAGCTTACAAAAAAAGCTTCCTAGAAACAATAAAAAAATAAAAATAGCTTCAAAATAGTGGCTTTTATGATGTTTTTTTATAAAGCGGTTAAAAAAATCGAATTAGCTTATAGTTAACACATCGAATACTATTCAAAAGTAAGTCTCGAAAACTTGTTTTTGAAAATAAAACATTAAATTTGTATCATAAAACTCATCAATACGACATGAGATGGAAAAAATATTTTTGGCCGCCAGTCTGTATGGAAACCGCCCATAGTGCGATGAATGCTTTTTCGGTGAACAATATGGTTATCTTATAATATCGCGAATCTAGTAAGGCGACTCACAGATCCACTACCACTTACCACTAACCCAATATCCTTTCCAAGACACCTATGGGTATGCAGAGGTACATTCGGTCTCTAGTAACAATGGTTGTCTAACTAACATTACTAATATTCCCGTCCCAGATGACCGTTACCGACGGTTACCTAAACCCAAGTACCGATTGCAGAATTCGTTCTCGCTTGATTTAGAAGCACAATCAAAGAAAGCGAAGTTAAACATCCCGTCTGTAGCGTTCCATGATCGTCAATGTATCGCAAGTTATAACATATTTGATAAATGCAGCGAACGAGAGCCCCAATGCAGTGTTGATATGAATGCACCCCGATAATATAAAGACATAAAACAGGTTGTGTTTTACATGGAATATAAAGACAACGTAAGAAGAAGATATTCAAAAGGATTTCTTTAAACCACGGCCAATTAAGAACTGCGTACCTAATATTTTGTTTGAGATTAGCGCTGCGAATTGTATTGTGTGACAGTTATGCGTAGAAATACAACAGCGGGACAGTTATGTGTGAAAATTCAACAATGGGACAAAGTGGCTTGGTTTGCTTTTCATTGAGTTTCCATACAATTTTAATGTTTTGTGAGTGTTTTCTAAAACTGTGCGTAACAATGAACAAAAAGCTAAAATGCAGAAAAAGTAACATGGGACAATCATGCGTATAATGGCAGTACGCTCGTGTTAAGCACCGGAACGAGAACAATTCTATATTTTGACTTATGCTGCTTATGATGTGGGTAGAATACGGAACACAGTTAATTCCTTGAGAAAGGCACAATAAATGTGTCCAAAACATCGGATGAAAACGTTAAATCCGTTTCTGAGCATAACAGACTTAACACTATAAACTAGATCGTTGACCATTTTACATGAGCCAACGGCTTTGGTGCATTTTATATTTCGGAGACTGTAAATGTACACGTGAAAAAAAATACTGTACTTCAAATTTAACCAAAGTGCTAACCTTTCCAAACCCCTCAGTTTGGAAATCTTCGTTTTCATCCTTGTCGAATGCTTTCAACTTCCAACTTTGCACTTAGCAAAGCTACAAGAATGTGAGCATCGAAAGTAAAAAAAAAACAAAAAATCTTTTGGTATGTTCCAAAGCCTTTCCACGTTCGAGGACCGTGTCGCAGTAGGTTGGGTGGGTGTTTTTCTGCGGATGGGTCGTAAAGCGTGATTTACCTTAAAAGTTATTCTTGTTTTTGCATGATTCAACACCTTCATTCGTGGAATAAATTTCCACTGGTTCGCACTATGCACTTTGTTGTTGAAGCTGGGGCGAAGATAAACTCTGATGAATAGCACGTTTCTGTGCGAAGTGGCTAATGCAGTTTGCTATTTTTTGACATAATAATAACAACCTTAGAAGGCCACTTAGGCTGAGGTTCCATTCTTTAAGTATTTTGAAGTTGCTGAATTTTCACAATTTGATCTTTAGACAGTTTATCGGAACCATTGAACAAACAGTTAAGAGTTCTTCATTAAGAACTTGAGTAGGAAGGAAGGCAGGTTTGGTGTCATACCAAGTTAAACTGCTGGTATGTGTAACGTAATCGGGATTCTTATATTAAAATTATATAGCATGAATTTCGAATACGTTTTTATGTATTAAGAAATAAATATGATATGTGCTTGATATTTTCGTAATGTACATTTTCCCGACTTCCCAGGGAATAGAGTATCTTCGTCCCTGTCACACGAGATACGTATCAACAAATTGTAAATTATCACATTAGCACTCACTAAGAACTGTTAAATCGCTTATATTAACATAAAGCTAAGATGCAGGCTCTGTCAACGTTGGGATGAATCGCCAGAATGAAGAAGAATAAGAACCATAAAATACTAAGAGGTTATCTGGGATAAGGGACGAATGACTTACGGCTTAATGTCCCTTTCAAAACGAACAGCTATTGAACAAAACCATGCTCATTAGAATGCTGTGCTGATCTTTATCCAAGACTATCAATGGTGCATCAGACTGTCACTTTTCTGCTCTACATTCCAGGAAGATTCTTGACCATATGTCGTGTTTCAAATTTCTCCAATTTCACCGCTGTATAGCTTTTAGTTCCAACTGTCGCCTACAAATGACTTGTTTTCTTATAACTATTCTTTTTACCCTCCCAAAAACAAACCGCTTCAAAGAAAGTTTGATTATACCGCAATATCCGTCGATCAGTATCATGTTTTGCTCGCACCCTTTGCCTAACAGGTGTATCATACACGTTTTCGTCGGGTGAGCTTCCAATCTTCCGTGATCCAAATTGATACCCTTGTTAGTAGCATCTGTGAGTAAAGGATTCTTTGAGTTGTAGATTTTTTAGCAAAAATATTTCCAGATCTGGTCGCATCCAGAAGACGACGACACGACGACTGGCATAAGCCCCATACGTGAGATGAAAGCAAAATCAGAGAGCACCTGCAAAAAGGATTTTCCTTCCTATGCTGAATCGACGTGTCGGCATAAATGAAAGTAAAAAATGATTTCATATTTCTCAAAAAGGAGGAAAAAAATGTGCACACCAGATATCGGTTGCAAATGATTCAACACTTGCATGCTCGGAAGCATATGGCGCTTCTCTGCACTTACGATGTGAATGTGTAACCAAATTTTTGCTCGAATTTGTCTAAGAGGGTTTATTGAAAACGTGTGAAAGACTTGGTCATTATTAACTTACAATACGATATTATGATGCTGTAAAATTATGTCAGCTGGAAAATATGACTTCCAACTTACATTAATTTGAATAGCAATATTTCTGCAACATGATTATATGTAATTGATAATGTTGAATTTTAATAATAAGAGCAATTTGCAATTTCAAAGAACGTAACCAAAATGTTTCCTTACTGATTGAATACGATGATGAAACCATACTGATTTTTATAATGGTATAATCACCAAGGTTTTTGTCTATACACATTTGTGACAAATTGGGATTTTCAAAATGGTATGATACATGGCTCTGTCAAGCAACATAACAGTGGCTAATTAAACCAAGCAAAATAAATGCATAAGGAATGTGTACCGTGCTGCATCAATACCCGGACACTTGAGCCGACATAAATATTTCAAATACGTTTTGAATAGGTTTTATTCAAAATCAATGAAAGTCTTATTATGAAACGAACACTTTCATGTCTGAACTAAGTGAAAATTATGAGTTTTCTGATAAAATTGAAGATTTTATTATGAAAATAATTGAAATAATTAAGCTTGTCTTGTCATTAAATCCGGACACTTGGATAAATCATGTCTATAAATCCGGACACTTTTGAATCAAAATACGAACATCTTTCAAAAAATGCAATTATTTATATTTAAAATGCGAAACTTTCTAAACCAACTCAATTTGTAACGCTCTAAGGAAAATATGCGTGTTCTGTAATGAATAGCATATTTAAATGTAAGCCACATTTGTTGGTTTTTTTACCTGAACTGTTATGACTATGGTTTGAGCTGGAACAATCACTCACTTGTAAATTATGTTCTCATGCTAAGTAAATAAACGATTTAATTTCAATGTCCGGGTTTATAATCACTTGGCTTTGTTTCCGGACGACCTCTTTTCTTAGATCTTGTACCTATTTTAAATGTTTAATTACTCCATACTTCTGCACTGGGATGTAACTGAACACTTAACCCATCACTTCGTGAATAAATCAGTTTGAATCACTACATTAATTGTTAAATTTAAATATGTTCTCGTCAACTAAACGTTGTGTATGCGTTCATCGACGCTATCACCAGCATCACTTGCACCGCGAAGAAATGACGTTCAACTGAAGCAACTTTTTAGTTTTCGTTGCTTTTAACTGATTGGCAATGGTAACTAGATTATAGATGAATGTAAAATAATCAGCTATGTTTGTAGCAAAAGTTATGAATTTAAATAGTAATTTTAACTTTCTATTTTGCCTTTAATTCTTGAATATCATCAGAGTGTCCGGATATTGATACCGTCCGGATTTTGATTCACCACGGTATGACTATGAGTATGACTCTTGAATTCAGTGCTATTTTCATTGGAGTCCGAAATATTTGAGGCATTTTATTCGAATATCTAAAGTTGATGAGATTTTGGAATTAAAAAAACAACTACGGATTAGAGCATTTGAACAAACAACTAGAGATAATTGGGTTTTTTTTTGCGAGCCCGACTCTCAACCGATTTATTTTATTCATCCGAACCTGTACCTGACCCGAACCCGAGAAAATAATTTGATTCAAGCCCAAACCCGAATCCGACCTTCTGGTCGAAAAATGTTGTGTGAAAATTCCGAATACAACCAGATTTTGAAAAAGAGTAAATTCATCGCTTTTGACGACAAAAGAAGCTTTTAGATTGTTGCTTTGTTCACAATTTTCACCAAACCCGACCAAACCCCATTTTTTTCATATCTTAAACCGATCCTTACTCGATAAGGTAATAGCTATTCGAAACCGAACTGGTTTGAAAACCCGAGACCTGACCAGCTCTACAAACAACCTGTTCTATTATCACTATTTGATGAAGTTGTAGAAAGCTCGTCACTTATCCTTGAAAGTCTAGTCTTAGTTAAGGGTATGCGAAATACCGAATGATTCCGTCAAACATGCTTCGAAACGAAATTCCGCGGAATTCCGCGGAACTCATAAAAGCGGAATTTTTATTTTACGATTTCGTTTCGTTTCACCAAATAGAAAAAATTTCCGCGGAAAATAGGAAACAAACGAAATAATACGGAATTTCGCGAAATTTCGAGTTTTATTTCGAACACAAACGGTATACAGTTAACTCTCCCTTACTCGATATTCCGTATCTCGATATCGAGTTAGAGAACCATAGTAAAAGTTGGTTTTCATGGCTAACTCGATGGTCCCTTGGATCGCAGTTTCATTGGTTTTGTGTTCTGTAACTCGATACCTCCCTAACTCGATGGTCCCTTCAATATCGAGTAAGGGAGAGATGACTGTAGTATACGCTTCTACCCCTATGTAGTATATTTCTCACAGAAATGTAAAAAAGGCTCTCGCACAGATGACCGTTAAATTCGTAGTATCTGCATCTTCGCAGTTGTCATGTAAAGGATATTGGGTTAGTGGGATAAGGTAAGGATCTGGGAGTCACCTATGGTTGGTGATTTATTCACACCCCCCCCTTCCCCCCTCTTATAATGTGATACAATTACTGCACGGCCCCAAATTAAAAATGCAATTTTCGGAATGTTTGACATTGATCACTTATTATTACAAGTATCGGATGCAAAATACCGCAAGGTATAGGTCTTAACCTGTACACTACTAGGTTGATGTTGGTACCTAGTACTGTACAAGACCAATACCTTGCGGAAGTTTCAATGAAAGGTTTCAAAAATCTATAGTTGATGATGGTTTCGGATTTAGGTCCAAACTTGTTGGGAAACCCAGGGCTTTTCGAAATGGAGAAGCATAACAGCATTTTTTTTCGATTTTTTGCACATCTGAGAAATCACAAAATATCACTCATTGAAAGACGGATAGAGTGAACGAACACGGATGAATTATCATAGAAATCGTCCAGAAATTCCTTCACAGATTTTTGGATACGATCATTTCTCCTGTATTACGTCAAGAACACTACCCGTAATTACCTTCAGTAATTTCCACATGGATTACTCTAAATAATTTCTGTCTTCCAGATATTTCCATTTATTCGTCCAGTCATTTATATAGTGATTCGTCCAAGAATTAATCCACATTTTCTCCAGTGATTTTTTCCAGGAAATTTCTCAGGAACTCCTAATTAAACTCGACCATGGAATCCTCTTTAAGTTCCTTCAGCAAAATATCTTGCAATTTTAATAAATTTCAGTTCTTTTGATAAATTTGATTGATTTATCAAGTATACTTCATGAATTCTTTAAAATTTAATTAAATTTAATACTTCAGCAAATACTACAGCAATTATTCAGTTAATTCCCTCGTTTTTGTTTATTCTAACTGGCCTTATATTCCAACCGGAAAAGAGCCAGCTTCTCCGCTTAGTATTCTCATGGGCACTTATCGACTTCACATTCACTCTTATCCACATTCTCTCAAGGCACAGATCATACATATGACATCACCACTACATGATATTTTAATAAATTGTAAGGCATTTCTAAAAATTAAATTGATTGTAGACTCAACTCAACATATGTTAGATTTTTTCAAATGTTTTAAACTTTATGATAAACTGCTTAGATGTTTAGGAACATCAACCCGTCGCATTGATTAATTTGTATTTGTGTTTGGACCATAGGCTATAGGACTATTTATTTATTTATTTATTTATTTATTTATGTGTTATCTATTTATTTATTTCGTCAACCAGAATGTAGACTACATTTACATACAGTCACATAAGTTAGTAACCAAATGCTGTTTTCCATACAAAATGCCCAAGTTTGGGGTGCTGTATGTCAGCTTCTGGTAGTCCGAATTGGCTGAAATTTGGATGACGAACTACAAATAACTTGAAATTTTGCTTGCAAGGGAATTATTACATTGCAATAATTTTACATAGAGTTTCAGAGGGTTGTTCAAAGACAAAAGTAAGTAACCGAGAGATTTTGTTTCTTATTTCCAGGTAGAGTTTCATGCCATCGGCATAAATTAATAGTTTAAGTTTCTTAAGAATAAAGGAAATGTCATTTACGTAAACTTAGCTTAGCTTAGCTTAGACTGACTACACATATCAATGGTTGCTATTTCGTGATTGACCGAAGTCAGTGAAAATGCACAAAGAATCAACTAGAAGTTCGGCTAGGATTGGCCATAATCTTCTTCAGTGTGCATAATTCAGTGCCTCTATTTATAAAGGGTCAATAACGGCGCCGGCCACGTCCTTGCAGTCAGGTGGGATTGGGGGAAGGAATGTTAGTGTGTAACCTTTGCTTTTTGGAGACCGTGTTTGCCTCTGCATCTCCACAAAGGTTACTGGGAGGGATGTTTGTTAATGGGAAGGATCGTTGGGTCATAGGATTCACTTTGATAAGCGATTAGACCATGATAAACAATGATTTGTGAGATATATACATGCTTATACGTAAATATACAGTATTGGACAAAACATTTGCAACTTTTTCGATTTTCCATACAAAATGACCAACTTTGGTAAGCTAGATCTTAGTTATTTATCGTCCGATTTGAATGAAATTTTCACAAAACATCAGATATAACTTGAATTTTAACATATATTTTTGAGTGATTTTTCCTACCACGGGTTTATAAATTATAACGGTTTATCTAAAGTGTAATTTTCGACGAAAAATTCAAAACTATTTATCTCAAAATCTGATAGCCCTACACAAAAACTGTCTTCAGCAAACTTGTTCACCTCGTTAAAATCTACAACTTTGCTGAGGATACCAAGAAGCTATTCCTTCAATATGTTTAGTTATGTCATTTATAAAAAATCGTCAAAAAATTGACTTTAGTCAAACCGTTACTGCTTTTGAACTTGTGATTGGAAAAATTACTCAAAAATATATGTTAAAATTCAAGTTATGTCTGATGTTCTGTCAAAATTTCATTCAAATCGGTCTATAAATAGCTGAGATATAGCTTACCAAAGTTAGTCATTTTGTATGGAAAATCGAAAAAGTTGCAAATGTTTTGTCCAATACTGTAATATTTTCATTTGATATGAACAATTTCTATGTAGAGGAAAATTATGCCGACACTTGAGGTGACGAACCATTCAAAGTTTGTTGAATAAATACCTAAATGTAACATTCCTACAGCTGTCAGGACGAAAGCATGTGTTATTATATTTTACTCATTTGAAAAGAAACAAAAAACTCGATTGGTTGGGACATCATAGAACACTCTTATTCTTATGCCGACACTTACAGTGGCGAACCATCCAAAGTTTGTTGAATAAAGTGAACCTTTCGCAAGTTTACACTTGTAGTGTCGAACCATTCAAAGTTTTTTTAATTACAAAAATAAAGGTATATAAGAGGTGTTCTGAAAAAAAAAATGGTAAACATAAATTAAAAGACAATTTACACCGTCTTCAGCCAAAGGCTGCACAGACTGAACGATTACAAACATTAGGCAACGGACAACACACAGAACACCCAGTAGCCCAGTGATGAATTTTTCGTTTGACGAAAAGTTTCCACCGACTGGAGCGGGAATCGAACCCACACCCCGTGGTACAATACGCCTAAACGACTGGCGCCGCTAACCGCATGGCCACGAAGCCCACAAAATAAATCATGAATCAGAGTTTGTGTCGACACTCACAGTGACGAACCATCCATAGTTTGTTGAAAAATCATATTTACATCCCACAATTGTAACGATTGAATGTGCAGTCATACATATTTTATAGATTAGAAATAGTAGCATGAAACGAGCTCACCAATTGATCCGTTATCCTTGACTGAGCAGCCACAATCCACTTTCGGCTTCACTCGTTTGCTCGGCTATAAAAAAGCACTCAGGAAAAAAAAAACGCGCGACCCAAAAAGAATAAAAAAAAACTGTTCGAGCTTTCTTGACGCACTGCCCAGGAGCAAGCGTCAAGGTCGAAGGATCAAACTGAACTAACCGATCGCGGCACTTTTTCAGTTACTCCAACCGAACTCACCGATCACGCCACTTTTTCACTTACTAGACCAACGCGCGACATGTTTGATCCTGCCCTCGTCGCTCGCCCCGGCAAAAGCAAGTGTCAAGGTCGAAAGATCAAACAGAACTAACCGATCGCGGCACTTTTTCACTTTCTTCAACCGAACTCACCGATCACGCCACTTTTTCACTTACGAGACCGACGCGCGACATGTTTGATCCTTCCCTCGTCGCTCGCCCCGGCAAAAGCAAGTGTCAAGGTCGAAAGATCAAACAGAACTCTAAAGGAAATGTCATTTACGTAAATAATAAAAAGTAGAGTTCCCAGGTGAGAACCTTGAGGGACGCCTGAAATGACTTGAATGGGGTTCGATTTTATTCGATTGAATTTGATTATTTGTTGTCGATCAGTCAAGTATGATTCAAGCCACCTTAAAAGTCCTGGTTCGATTCAATTTTTTTGCAATTTGAAAAGTAGCATAGGAATGTCAATGCGATCAAAAGCTTTACTTAAGTCTGTATAAAGGGCTTCTACATGATTTCCATTATCCATTGCATTCAATGTGTAGTTTACAAACTCTAGCAAATTTGTTGTCGTCGAGCGACCTTTACAAAAGTCATGTTGCATGTGAGTTATGCTATTTTCAATTTGACTGAAGAGTTTTTCATTGACATTTGATTCAAAGATTTTTTTGGAATACTATAAATCATTGCTAGACCGCGATAATTACGTTTGTCTGGGTTTCGTCCTGATTTGAAAATAGGCACTAAGAAGGAGTTTTTCCATGTTTTAGGGAGGTGTCCAGAATCGAGTTACATGTTGAAAAGCCAAAATAGTGGATTTGTCAGCTCTTTGCCAAACATTTTCAAAAAATAATGGAGGAATCCCATCAGGACCAGCACCTTTAGAGGCATCTAAATGTTTTAGACCCAGGAAAATATCCATTACTTGAATTTGATTAACACCAATCGTGTTTGAAAATTCTGAATGAAATGCGAAATATTCACGGTCGCGATCATTTTCTGAATGTGTTGTGTATATCTCCTGGAAGAATTCAGCAAAAGATTGCAAATTTCTTCAGGGTTTTTGTCAAAAAACAAACTCTTCATCGAGTTGCATTACAGAAGGGAAGTTATTAGACTTGAGTTTGGTTTTCCCATAATTGAAGAAGTTTTTTAGACAGGACTTTATCTCAAATTCTGTTTTTAAGTTATATTGCTCAAATGCATTGCCGATCGCTAAATTCAGCTTATCACAGATATCCAAATAGTTTTCTAAGTACTCATCGTCATTGTGTTTTTTGTAGTTCTTATGCGCTTTTTGTTTGCGATTTTAAAGATTTTTTATGTTTCTGTCAAACCAGATAGGATGTTTTGTGTTTCTGTGACGCCGCTTGATTTTTATGGGAATTGAGTGTTGGATCCGTTGAATCTGTTGCATGCTCCTTGTGGGCGAGCTACGGAATCCGGATCCATTGTGTCCGGTTCGCGTTGCGCGGAAGAAAAAACGAAGTGTGCCGGTGAAAAACAAAAAAAAAACGCGTCAGTGGAGTTTGATACGTTGAACCTGTTGTATGCTACTGTGGAGCGAGCAACGAAATCAGTATCGTGTCCGGTTTGCGTAGTAACCGCGCTATCAGCGTCGGTTATTCGTGTATATGCTCACGTATTCATTTCGAATTATATATTTATCGTTTACCAAAACGAATCCTTTCCCATATCCAAACTCCCAGTGTTTTCTTGTGGAAGTGCAGAGGACTTCTCGGCTTCTGTAAAGCAAGTAACACGTCAACATTTCCCTCCCATTCCCAAATTGACCTGCATTCGGACGCCGCCGGCGCCGGTATTGTTTATTATAATAATGAGAGCACCAGTACTTATACATTGAGGATGCTACTGATTCCGAGTAGTGTCTGTTGGTTCCCTGTGTAAGTACAGCTGTTCTTGCAATAACGGAGTAGCAATTGCGGGTGGTCAATCATGCTTATGCTTACGCTTATGCCGCTTGATTTTTATGGGAATTTCTTGGGAAATTATTTCAGAGAGAATATTATAAAACAAATCTACAGCATTTTCAACATTTCCTTCATTCCTAAAAATTGTTTGCCAATCTATATTGTTGATTCTTCGTCTCATGGACTCATAATTTAAGAATTCTTCGTATTCGCATTCGTTGGGTCTATGCTGTTTGTGAATAAATAAAGAATATTCGTTTGCTGTGTGAAAAGCTTCATTTTTCCATAATGGGTTTAATGACTCTATCACACAGAAATCTTCGTAAATGTTTGTTAAAAAGAAGTCCAAATAGCAGTTCTGTTGATTCTTAATTTGATTAATTTGATTTAGTCCTAAATTTGCCATTTTGTCATGAGTTGTAGCGTTTCATTATCTCCAACGACTGGAAGTAGAATATTTTCATTTTCAGAATCGTAAATGAAATCAGCAGTACGTTGAGTGAAT
This sequence comes from Aedes aegypti, assembly GCF_002204515.2. Lineage (NCBI taxonomy): Eukaryota > Metazoa > Arthropoda > Insecta > Diptera > Culicidae > Aedes > Aedes aegypti. The sequence continues at coordinate 188,524,463 of NC_035109.1, forward strand.
TCACCATATATGTGAACTTCAACCTCTGATGGTAGTTTTGCGATAATCTGCTCAGCACATAGAAATAAATTCTCATAAGTGTTCTTATGTGCATGGTCTGAGGGAAAACCACGGAGGCAAAAACATGGGTTTCACCCGCTAGGTGTAATTTTGCTCAGGCATGCTCAAATTCATTAAATTTTGGCATTGTAATAATTTCTGAATTATAGTTTGTTGAAAGAGCAACAAGAACTCCACCACCTGATTTCTTTTGGGATCTATCGTCTCTGAATACATTGAAATTATTTTCAAAAATGTCTTCACTCCGAACACTTTCATCCTAGTGTTAGTTTCAGTTGCAAGAATGACTGAGAAAGCTGAGCCTAATATTTTTTTTTATAAATTTCATTCATTTTAAATGTATTCTTCATTCAATTGAAATTTTGGCAGTAAATTAATATTTCAGTTGAATTTCACTGAAGGATTAAGCGTAGCACGGATTAGGAATCAGAGTATGTGTATAGCACTGTTTCACAGACCTGTCAGCGCTATAAAGTCGTACAAACATCGTAAGTGTACCGTTCAAATGATTTGCGCGCAGTTGTCAATTACGACAGTGACAATTTGCAAAAAATATGTAAAAGAACAAGTAGGATGGATCAGAATAGAATAAATTTAAGTACAGTAGAATAGAATTGAATAGAACCGACTAGAATAGAAAAGAATTAAATAGAATTAAATAGAATTGAATAGAATACTGATATATAATTTACATAAGTACAGATAAGTGATGTTCGAGTGTTACGATCAATTTTGATAGTCATTGTTCAGCTATATTAATTTGTATATATTTCAGTTATACTTTGGTCTAATGTCAGTGTAGACAATATGTGCACGTGTAAATTTTATACAACTTGCTAAATTTAATGAAATAAGAACAACCGCAAAGGTGTAATGATTTTGTTTGCACCTAACCGTTGATTATAGATGGAGCGGAATTCACCATGCAATATTCTTTCCAAACTTTTAAAAGTGCGTATCTAAATATCCTGGCCAAGTATTATTCATACATATTTGAATGCTTTGGACAATTTCCTAAAATCACTATCAGGCGTTAGATTTGTTGATATCATTTATCGTCTATTTGCTGATTTGTAATAACTAAACATAGCATTGGCCCTTTAAATGTCGGTCTAGATACAATAAAAAAAAAGTATTTTTCGATATCTAAAACCAGAAAAAAATGAAACTATAAAATTTTGTCATAATTTGTTTGTTTAAACCAGTTAAAGTGCCATGCATCATGTGATTTTTATCATATAAACTTCAAATGGGCGTAACTCAAAATTCCGACTAAGGATTTTTTTCAAATTCGGCCTAGAAGTGCAGAACGACGATACGAATCAACTGCCGACTGTCGTTCGGATGGTATATTTTATTTGATAATAACGGTGATTGAAGCGCCGTGGACTGGTGTTAAAACTAAACCGACCGTAGAAAAGTGTACTCCTTATGAGTCCACTCAAAATATTAAGCATAAGCATAAGCATAAATGACCGTGCAATTCGTAGTTGCTAATCCGTGATTGACCAAAACAATCGAAGTTGCACATGGAATTAATGAATGGGGCTTGAGATTACCTTACCATTATTCAATGTGCACAAATCGAGAGCTCAAATTTTAAAAGTCAATAACGGCGCCGGCCACGTCCTTACGGTAATCGGGGAAGGGAAGGAATGCTAGTGTGACTACCGTTGTTATTAGTGACCGAGATCACCTCTGCATCTCCACGGTTGTCATGGAAAGGATTAAGGGGTTAAAGGAAGGGAAAGGGAAGGGAAGGGAAAGGGTTAAAGGGTTAAATAAAGATCTGGGAGTCACCAATGATTGGTGATGCGATCTATGATATAATCATGCCGATCACGTTCGATAATCGCATTGTACGCTGAACAAGTTGTCATCATTCGCCCCCGCCAGAGCAAGCGACGCGATCAATAGATCAAACACTACTAACGTTCCGCAGCAGTTTTTCATTTCACTAAGCGAACGATGCGCGACTTGTTTGATCCAGCCCTTGTCGCCTGCCCCCGCAGGAGCAAGCATCAAGGTCGAAGGGTCAAACTATTTCTTATGAGTCCACTCAAAACATTGCAGAAAAAAAACAATGTCTGCGATCTGATGTCTGTTGGTTATGCTGGCATTATCTACAATATGGCAAAGTTCATCGTAATCAGGAATTTGCTCTCTAGTTCATCCTAGGTTTCGCCCCCCCTTTGTCACGTTTTTTGTATGAACCCTCCGCAAATTTTGTGAGGCTTGTCACGCTTGGCTCGACTTCCTTCCCCCCTTATAGCGTGATGAAATTTGTGCATGACCCTTATGGGAAATAATTGTTGAATATAAGAACATTTGTAAAATTGAATTCCTTGGCTTTCGTCAACAGAACGCTTTTATCTTACTGTTTTTCCATGGTGGGTCGCGAGAAATAAACCTGGTAGCTAGGTGGGTCGTTCATCTAAAAAGATTGGGAACCTATGGTGTAGATTGCTAAAATAGCAAGAGGATCATCGAAATCTCGGCCAAAACGTCGAGTCAGCGCGAATAGTTGAAGTGATTCCTTAACAACTGTGTTGATGTGGTCGTTAATCGTTAAGCACTGATCCATCGTCACACCTAGAATTCGAACTTTTTCTACATGCTGCAAGATCATGTATCCCAAGCTGTAGTCAAAATAGCGGAGAAAACCAAACGGCTGGTCATAGCTACAGTGACATGACCAATCGTAGGAAGGTCGGAGTTGTTCCGAAACACTTTCCCACATCCCATCTTCCCACGACTCAGCTTGATGCTCTTCAGGAGGCCCTGCTGCTAAAAGTGGAGAAAAGGCGTAATGAGCCGATGAAACCAAAATTCTGCAACCTGCTCTACAAGTCTGGATACATGGTTCTTGTCTGCAAGGATCTCGAGACTGCAGACTGGGTGGAAGAAATAATCCCTTCACTCATCCCTTGGGAAGGTGCAGAGTTGGAAGCAATGGACGAGGAGAAAATTCAGCGTCCAGAACCAATTCGTGCGTTCTTTCCGCAAAGTGTGAAATACTGTGATGAGCGCATAAAAACGCTCATCGAGAGCCAAAACGACATCACAACCTCTAGTTGGCGTATTCTCCAAAGAAGCACACCAAACGATGTCCATGTCGAGTGGATATTTACGGTTGATGGGCCGTCTATGGCGAACCTAACAAAATCCAACTTTATCCTCAACTATCGTTTTGGCGAAATACAGCTGAGAAAAACAAAGCGTAAAACCACTCAGTCGAAAGAAAATTCAACTAATAGGCTGCCCCAAGAGAAATCTAAGGCAGCCTCTAGCAAAATTCCACAATCAAACCTCATTAAAAAGGCCAGTCTGCCTGTCTCTAAAGATTCAAACTCCTAGCTCTAGCGGTGGCAGATTGGTGCCATCTAAGAGCACTGGATCTGGTAAAAGATTGAATTCGACTACAGACACAAAAAAGGCTGGCCTAGGGAAGAAGATTGACAAACACGAACACCCGAAACATCATCCAAAACAAATACAAGATGATCCGCAGCATCCACAGAAAGACGACCACCGTCCTGGAAACTGCGGCACTCCTAAAAATGACTATGATCATTCAAGTGAATCTCCAATGCTCGAAGCGCAACGGATGTGCTTTGTCGGAGATTCACAAAAGAACTGTTCACTGTGGCTCTTATCCAGGAGCCAAGGGTCAACCAAAATGAATACCCTCATGTAAACTCATGCAAGTTGGTATATGATGACAGCCAGCTCTCTCCAAGAGCAGCTATTCTAATAAGCAATGAAACTAAATGCTTTCCAATTACAGAATTCATTAAACGTGACATCGTAGCAGTCAGGGTGGAGGTTCCTACCGATAGGGGGAAAGCTGATATCGTCATGGTCTCGTCGTATTTCCCAGGCGACGCGGAAGATGTTCCTCCTCCAGAGATTGCTGCGCTAACCTCCTACTGTGAAACAAAAAACATTCTCCTTGTCATCGGATGTGACGCGAATGCGCATCACACTGTATGGGGAAGTACAAATATAAATCCTCGAGGTGAGTACCTTTTACAGTTTCTATTCTAAAAAAACATTGACATATGTAACACAGGTGACAAGCCTACATATGAAAACGCCATACGAAAGGAAGTGCTGGATTTGACTTTATGTAGTCAGTCCATCTCCCACAAAATAACAAACTGGCATGTTTCTGATGAAATATCTATGTCAGACCACAAACACATAGTTTTTGAATGGGAAGGGGGTCTAACTATTGCAAAATCGTTTAAAGATCCTAAGAAGACTGATTGGGAAACCTGTTCAGCCACTCTGCGATCTGAAGACTACATCATAAATCCTAATATCAAAACAGTACTAGAGTTAGAAATGGCTTCTGACTCTATAAAAACCAAAATTCTAAATGCATATCAAGAAAGCTGTCCGACTAAAACTGTTAGGTCGAGCAGAGATGTTCCTTGGTGGAACAACCATCTTGAAAAGCTTAGGAAAACTGCACGGAGGGAGGTCAACCGTGCCAAACGCTCTACTGATTGGAGCCTATACCGAAAGGCTCTGACAGACTACAACAAGGAAATAAGGCTAGCTAAGTGGAAATCATGGGTCCTCATGTGTGAAAGCATTGAGAAGACTCCCGTAGCTGCCAGACTTCATAAAACTCTATCGAAAGACCACTCCAATGGTCTGAGAACTCTCCGAAAGACTGACGGTTCGCTCACTGTGGATCCCACAGAAACACTGAGTGAAATGCTGAGGACTCACTTCCCTGATTCAATTCCTGAAGCGAGCGTGAACGCTAATGGCGACAGACATGGCGTCTCTGGTCAACAAGAGCTCCTGTCATTGGACTCAAGTACCAAAAGAGACGCATTGAAGGTTGCCAAAGAAGCCTTTTCGCGAGCAAGGGTGGAAAGGGCAGTGAGATCCTTTGAGCCATTTAAATCTGCTGGCATGGATGGAATTTTCTCAGCGCTTATCCAGAAAGAGGAGCAAACGCTTATTCCTCCCATGATAGAGATTTTTAAGGCCAGTTTAGTCTTAGGCCATATTCCAGATGACTGGCGTCAAGTTCAAATTGTCTTTATCCCGAAGGCGGGAAAAAAGACAAAACCAATCCCAAAGCATACAGACCGATAAGTCTGTCGTCAGTGATGCTTAAAATAATGGAAAGGTCTTAGGAGAGTTCATAAATTCAAAATTTATGGAAGCAATGCCTCTTTCCAAATACCAATTCGCTTACCAAAGTGGAAAATCTACGATCTCAGCACTACACATGCTAGTCAACAAGATCGAGAAAACTTTTCATGCAAAGGAAATCGCTATCGTGGCATTTCTTGACATTGAGGGTGCATTCGATAACGCTTCCTATTCGTCTATAGTGTCAGCAATGCATAGGAGAAAATTTGACCCATTCATTGCTACCTGTGTACATGCTATGCTAGCAAATCGCCGAATCTCATCCGAGTAGAGCGGATCGTGCGCCACTGTCATGGCCACAAAGGGGTGTCCTCAAGGAGGGGTACTTTCACCTTTGCTGTGGTCTCTTGTGGTGGATGATCTTCTTAATAGCTTGGAAAAACGAGGATTTGAGGTTGTTGGCTACGCTGATGATGTTGTCATCATTGTACGCGGCAAATTTGAAAGCGTTGCCCTTGCAAGAATGCAATCAGCTCTCGATTACACGCTCTCCTGGTGTCTGAAAGAGAAACTGGGGATAAATCCTTCAAGAACTACGATTGTTCCTTTCACAAAGCATAGAAATTTACAGCTGCAACCTCTTTTCCTTAATCAAATACAATTGGTTTACTCAAATGAAGTCAAATACCTTGGCATTACGCTTGATGCTAAACTCAATTGGGACACATATCTTCAAAACATGGTAAATAAAGGTCTCAATTCTCTGTGGGTCTGCTCAAAGACCTGTGGAAAGAAGTGGGGCCTAAAACCTAATATGATCATGTGGATATACAAAACCATCGTTCGGCCTAGAATAGCCTACGCTTCCCTTGTTTGGTGGCCGAAAACAAGCGAGGTTACGGCTAGAGCCAAGCTGAACAAAATCCAACGCGCTGCGTGCGTCACCATTACTGGTGCAGTTCGCAGCACCCCTTCATTCGCCCTAGATGCAATGCTTAATCTGCCCCGGCTAGATCAATTCATAAAGCTGGATGCTAAAAAAAGGGCTCTGAGACTAAAACGATCAATAAACCTTCTGCCTGGTGATTTAACCGGTCACCTAAGCATACTAAACGAATTTTCTATAAATCCAATTGTAGAAAAATGCAGTGACTGGATGGAAATGGTTGTGAATTATGACATACCATATACGGTGTTCATTCCTTCTCGCCAAGAGTGGCAAGAAGGTGGACCGAGTATTCCTCCAGGCTCAATCAAATTCTAAACGGATGGATCGAGAATGAACAATCGTTCTGGATCTGGAGTGCACGGACCAAGAACTAAAATCTCTGTCCATCTCGGACAGTGGCCTACAGTTTTTCAGGCTGAAGTGTATGCTATAATTGAATGTGTGCAGCTCAGCGTAAAGAGGAATTACAGAAATGCCACAATCTGTATTTTCTCCGACAGCCAAGCAACTCTTCATGCTCTGAAAGCTTACACTTTTCACTCAAAATTAGTGTGGGAATGTGTTCTTGCCAGAGCTGGGAAAAGTTCTGAAATTCACACTACAGTAGGCAAGCGTAGCAAATCACAGTCAGCGGAGCCAGTGAAACTCACGCGTATCGCTGCTGTAGGCAAAATGCCTTGAAAATAGCAAAACACTCGTTGCTAATGGCAACTCAAAACTACTGTAGAAAAATGTTCTATTTCCCGCTGCATTTCCCGCATTTACAGCCTTCAATGACACTACTGATTTGGAAAATTCATGTACCCAACATAGGCTACTTGATGAGATTCTCAATTTTGAACTACTGTATTAGAAGAGCCACGTGATTTTCGCAAAAACTCAAGCCTACTACTATTACCATTCCCAGCACTGGTTCTTGCTCTAAAAACCCTAGCCATCCGCAATCGAGTTAAACTATATTGGATCCCGGGGCATACAGGTCTAGAGGGTAATGAAATTGCCGATGAGCTAGCCAGGAATGGATCGGCCAATACATTCATTGGTCCTGAGCCATTCTTTGGCATATCAAACTGCTCACTAAATATTGAACTGAACAGCTGGTTGTCCAGTCAAATTATATGCAATTGGAAAACAGTTTCCAATGCGAATCAGTCCAAAAGATTCGTCACAATTAATTCGAAACAAACACAAAAACTCATTGGTCTCAACAAAAGGGACCTCAGCACCTACACCGGTCTAATAACTGGACACTGCCCCAGCAGATACCATTTACAAAAGATCGGAGCCATCCAAAACCCAAATTGCCGTTTCTGTAGACGGATTTCACGCCAACTTGACAAAGGGATTGGCAGCACCCCTTCAGAATTCAATGAAACTTTCTGGGTGTGAAGACTATGTGAAACTAAGATACTTTACAAACTTTGTTTTTCCAAAATCGATCTAGACTAACATTTGGAAAGGGTCAAAGTTTTTTTTTTTACTTTTTTTATAAACCCGTATAACTCGAAAACGGTAAGACCTACAAAAAAGTGTTGTATGGGGGGCTGTCGTGAAATTTCCTGATGTTTTAGAAAAAAAAATGTTGAAAAAATAAAAACACATTTTCTACACTGAAAAAAAAAATGATTCAAAACTTAAGAGTTTTAGGGAAAAATTTTTTTTTTTTTACTTTTTTTTATAAACCCGTATAACTCGAAAACGGTAAGACCTACAAAAAAGTGTTGTATGGGGGGTTGTCATGAAATTTCCTGACGTTTTAGAAAAAAATGTTGTAAAAATAAAAACACATTTTCTACACTGAAAAAAATATCATTCAAAACTTAAGAGTCGATTTAAAAAAAATGGCCATTTCAGATTTTGATCATCCTTAAGCAAAAAGTTTCGTAATTAAATTTACTAAAAGTCGTCCATACATTGCAAATTGGGCATATCTAAGGGAAAAAAAGTTTTTCTAACAACGAATTTTTCAAGTCCAAAACTGAATTTTTTTTCAAAGATTTTGTTCTAAACCGTCAAATATGATCGTGTTTTCAAGTGATAAATGAGTTTGAATCAGAAATAAATTGTATTTTTTATTGAGAATAGTTAAAAAACGGAATTATGCAGTGATTATGATTTTTAAATGAAGGCAATCTATGGATTTCGCCTCTGCCTATGAGAAAATCAACTCCGTCTAACAATCCGACGGATTTTTATGGTTCGAAAGATTGCAAACATTGAAAAGGAACAACCTGATCCATACCCCATTAAATTTTCTTCTAGAAAATACTACTAAACGTACCTGCGTTACAAGCCAGATGAATAAGAAATAATGTTTGTATTGTTATCTATCTAAAATGTCCGTTAACGACCTGAATTACTCAACAATCACCGCGTGAGTGTATAGAAAGATAGGTATTTAACTTATAATTGTCGTTCTACCTATGCATATAACTATTTAAGCTTGATGTCAATAAAACTCTTTTCATTTTATCTAAGTCATTTGTGAAAAGAAGTTAAAGATGGATCAACAAGATTTATCGCGCATTAAAATTTCGAGATGTTGCGCCAATATAAACAATCCTAAGTGCAGGCGTAATAAAAAATTGGAAAACGTTAGTGTTATTATAATATCAGAAGTGTTGACCCATGATACAGTAGCAGTTCAGCTATTTATTTCAAAATTGATAAATTTTGTTAAACAAAAAATAAATTTCTCAAAAGTTATTTTTATGTCAGATGGAGCTGCAGCTCATTATGAAAATAAAAAAAAAAAAATTTGCCAGCTTATGTAATTTCAAGAAAATATATGGATTGGAATCAGAATTGCACTTTTTTGCCACATTCCACGGCAAAGGCCCCTGTGACGCTATTGGTGGCACTCTCAAGCGAATGGCAAAAAGAGCAAGTCTTGCAAAAGACTATGGAAACACAATCGCAACTCCACGAGAACTATTCGACTGGGCAGTGAAACAAACTGATACATGTATCACCAAATTAAATTTCTGTTATATATCTAATGAACAGTATGTTAAAATGTCAGAGGAATTGATGGAAATGTTTGATAAGGTTAAAACTGTCCCTGGTACCCAAAAATAACATTGTTTTATGCCTATTAGTGATACACAAATTGCAGCCAAACGGTATACCAATTCAGAGGATGAACCAAAAATATTCAATTTATTCAGTAAAGCCCAAAAATAATGTAAATATTCATGTGCAGATACTACGTTTTAGGATATATAGCAATAATAAAAATAATGATGCATGATAAAAAAAAAAACCACGACTTTTTTTTATAAGCATAATATTGACCCTTTCCAGACACCTGTTAAGATTGGCTTTGACCAAATGAGAAATAAAATATTTTTGTGATATCTTTCCAACCATTAAAAACCCATCGGATTGTTAGACGGAGTTCATTTTCTCATAAGCGGTTTGGTGCGAGACCAATTGTGTTTAATTAAAAAAAAAACTCTGTATAATTCCGTTTTATTTCTTTTAACTACTCCCAATAAAACAAATATAATCTATTTTGTGATTAAAAGTCATTTATCACTTCAAAATATAAATAGTATCTATTTAAAGCGAAATAAAAAATAAAAAAAAATTGGGCTTAAAAAATTCGTTGTTAGAAAATTTTTTTCCCTAAAATATGCCCAATTTGCAATGTATGGACGACTGTTAGTAAATTTAATTACTAAACTTTTTGCTTAAGAATGATCAAAATCTGAAACGGCCGTTTTTTTTTTAAATCGACTTTAAAATTTTGAATCATTGTTTTTTCGGTGTAGAAAATGTTTTTTTTTATTTTTTCAATATTTTTTTCTAAAACTTAAGTAAATTTCACGACAGTCCCCCATACAACACTTTTTTGTAGGTCTTACCGTTTTCGAGTTATACGGGTTTATAAAAAAAAGTAAAAAAAAACTTTGACCCTTTTCAAATGTTAGTCTAGATCGATTTTGAAAATACAAAATATGCAAAGTATCTTAGTTTCGCATACTTTTGACATCCAGAAAGTTTCATTGAATTCTGAAGGGGTGCTGCCAATCGCGTGTCGAGTTGGCGTGAAATCCGTCTGTAGTGAAACGTGCGAAACCTCGCAACACCTTCTCTGGTCCTGCAGTGCACATATACAAGGAAGATCCAAAATATTTGGCAAGCCCTTTTTGGAGCCGGCCGATCTTTGGAACGCATCTCCCAGGGAAGTGGTCGGCTTTATCAGGCTGATCGTACCAGATTGGGGGATTCACAATGCTGCAACTTAGGACTTCTGCCCATCAATGGCAGATGGCTAAAAGTTCAATCACCGCGCAAAGTATTCCGGTGGCGTTCTCGTCACTGAGTGTCTTTGTAAAAGCAAAAGTCTTCTTGCGTATGTTATTACCGAGCATTTGCTTGGAATAATGCTCAGTCTATTCTCGTCGACACATCTATCAAAGTGTCGTAGGTCATGTCGATGACCTTCACTGGCATGAATATTTTTACATCGTCAGCATAGATAAGCACAATAGCCTTTGTCATGAACGAGGGTAGATCATTCATGACCATAACGAAAAGCAGTGGACCAAGATGGCTACCTTGTGAAACTCTCGAATGCACGCTAAAAGATTCACACGTATTATTGAGCACTCTAACGAACTTTATTCTGCCTTGTAGGTATGTCCTTATCCATTCGAACAACATTCCGCGGATCCTGAAGTTGGTCTCAGCGCGCATAATACTGTCTATTCCCACAACGTCAAAAGCCTTTCTCATATCACAGTATTTACACAGTCAACTTGGTATCCCTTGGAGACAAAGCCTGTGTCCATGGAACTGAACTCACACAGGTTCGTCACAACTGACTTACCTTTGAGAAAGCCATGCTGTGCAGCAGAAACACGTTCACTGACACGTTCGTAGAGATGGCAGTACACTAATCGTTCGAACAATTTTGGTGTCGCGGACTGCATAGCTATTTCTCGGTTGTTCTTAGTGTCTGAACGCGAGCCCTTTTTATAAACCGGAGTTATATGAGAGATTTTCCAGAAATGTGGAAAATAGCCGGATGAGAGTGATGAGTTGAACAGAATGGAGAGTGGTTTACAAAGATCGTCCTTATTTTTCAGAGAATCTTCGCTGGCAATTTGTCTGGACCTGCTGTTTAGCTTGAATATAGATCTTCCAAACCGTGATTCACTTCATCTAGAGATAATTCCATTACATCACCATGCGCGTTGATTGGAGGATCATAGTCGTTTGTATTATCGTCGCGATAAAAACTCTTGAAGTATTCAGCGAAAAGTTGAGCTGTGTCTTGTCCATTTGAAGAGGATCTGTTTCCATACTTCATGACCTGTGGAACTCCTGCGTTCTAACGCCTATCATTTACAAATTTCCTGAATGATTTAGGATTAGCTTTGATCTCATTTTGAATCTTCGAGATGTAAACTTGATACGCTTCTCTGTGCAGCACCTTGAATGTTGCCAGAAGTTCTTTATACAAGGCAATGTTGTCCGGGGTTGGATCACGACGCTTTTTCTTGAGTGCCTTCCGCGCGAATTACGTTCATACTCTGATCCCCTTGACCGTTATGAAGTTTGTGAAAGGGATTCTATCAAACTTGACATGAGACATGTAGGTTTGTGTTGGAAAGTCAGAAAAGTTTCCAACATGAAAAGATCTCAAACCGGACCGGGATTCAAACCTATCACCCTCAGCATGGTTTGGCTGAATACAGTTTACGCAACTGATTCTGCGCAGCGGTAAATAATGCACGTTTGGATGAATCAGTAAATATTATGTCGCAATATTTTATTCGTTTGATTTTTTCATAGTTTTATAGAATTGAATTTAATTTCAATTTCATTTAAATTTAAACGATCAAAATTTTTACAAGTTTTCAATAAGTGCAAGAGATTACACACAAGGGACGCACCGTACACGGTAGTTGAGAGAAGAGTGGAATGTTTAGAGCCCGATTGGTTATAAAAGTCCTCCTCTTACCTGACAAATTGAATGAAACTGTCAAAAATATAAGGAGTCACCCTACGAGTAAAGGGCGAATACGAGAGTATTGCGACACATTCACCAGGTCATAACTTTTCTACCATTGGGTAAAAATCAACCAAATTTTGCACACTTTCTCATTGATGTGTATTGTTTACATGCTGTCAAACTCGAAGTCGTGTTTTTCGATTCAACGAAAATGGAGGTGAACCAACGCGAGTCGAGAGAACAAATTCTTTCCAAACACCTGGAATTTCCTGACCTGTCGCACCGGCAGTTGGGAAAAATGTTGAACATTCACCATTCAACTATCTCCAGAGTGTTGAAGCGGTTCCAGGAGTGGTTGACGTTGGACCACGGCAAAGGAGCTGGAAGAAAACCGGGACCGGAGAACAAAAAGACGGAGGTAAAGGTGAAACGGATGATTAAAGCAAATCCCAACGTCTCAAGCCGTAATTTGGCTAAAAAGATCGACATATCGCAGAGCCACGTCCAGAATGCAAAAAAGAGAGCTGGACTACATACATACAAGGTACAGAACTTCCCAAACCGCGATGAGCGGCAGCAATCGACGGCTAATACTCGGGCACGGAAGCTCTACGAGAAGATGCTGGCGAAATATGGCTGCTGTGTGATGGGCGATGAAACGTATATAAAAGCCGATTTTAAGCAAATTCCGGGGTTGGAGTTTTTCACCGGTAAGAGCAAGTTCGATGTGGACGACAAACTTAAGAAGAAGACAATGTCGAATCTGCTCTTGCGGACTGAGGAGTGAGCCTTTCGTGACAAAGGGCACAGTAAATGGCGAGATCTACAAATCTGAGTGCCTCGAGAAGCGCCTTTTGCCGTTCTTGCAGCAGCACGACGAAGCTTCGCTATTTTGGCCAGATTTGGCATCATACCACTATTCTAAAAGTGTCCTGGAGTGGTATGAGGCCAATTCTGTCCATTTTGTTCCAAAGGACATGAATCCACCAACTGTCCGGAGCTGCGCCCGGTGGAGCAGTACTGGGCAATAATGAAGCGGGAACTTCGAAAGAGCAAGAAGACAGTCAAAGACGAGAAGGACATGTTAAGAAAATGACAAAAAAAACTGAGAAACTGGTACCAGATGACACTGTAAAGACTTTGATGGAGGGCATCAAGCGAAAATATCTTCAATTTTACACTCAAGGCTCTATCTATTAAATTTTCTTTTAATTTTTAAAGTAATTCTAAACATTATAAGAAAATTGGCATAATATTTTCGGTGTCGCATTAATTTCGTGTTCGCCCTTTATACCAAAATCATCACTGCACAAAAAATATCGCGGAATATTCAGAAAAAATTCGTTTCGTTTCGAAGCATTTCGTGAAGATTTGAGTTTCGTAACAGTTCACTATTTGATGAAGTTTTAAAGTGCTCGTTACTTATCCATGAATGCCTAGTTTTAGTCATAGTAGAACCAGAATTATGTCTCAAATTTCTTAGCGAAAAGCATTCTTACAAATTGGGCCCATATTTGTTATCAGAGACCGAAATTTCCATATTAGATTTATGCAACGCCCTGTTTGTTCGAAGTTAATCATTCAATTTTTTCGAAATATATTAGATATAAACGATTGATTTATGTTGAATTCAATGTTGAATCTGTTCAGATATATAATTTCTTGCAAATTCTAATAGACTCATGAAAGCGTTTGTCATTTTTGTTTCAACTTAGAACACTTTTGTATGCGATTTGTTTATTTTAAATTCTTTACATAAATAAATAAAATTCTCCAAATCATTTCCAACTGTAATCATGTCGAAAAGTTGCCAAATTGTGGATTTCCATGTGTTTTCACACCCATTATCGAATGACAAATTTCGATCATTATATAATGCGATACTAACTTGCATCTCTAATTAATTATGGCTTAGAACAAACTTCCCAGAAAGCCACACAAGGTCACTGAAAGTTAATCTAAAGTTGGTTTTCTAGCCCAAATCAGTTCCCGTTTCACTCAAAAATTCCATTAATTGCACAGTTTCCCAAATGAATAATGTTATTTACCCACAAACGCCCTTTACCTCACGAGCTGATAGCTTCAAAGATTCATGTAATGATTTTGGGATCCTTTTTTCCTTATCCATATCGAGTTTGGAGCGATGGGAATCGGTTCTTTTCGACGACGACGGGGGGATAAACTGAACGAGCATGTTGCTATCCTTGCTTTCCAAGTTCTTCGAAGAGCAAACAAGTGGCACATAAGGAATGGGATATGAGAAAAAGCTCTTAGTGATACCTTTAGCTCGGCATTAGTACATCAACTTGGCTTTTACATGACCTTCTTTTTTTACCCGTCAAACTGATATTCAAACTGTATCCGCCCCATGTTACTGCTCAAACCTTTAAGCCTTCAGGGCTGAACGCCATGATAACGAAATGTGAATAAAAAACCGTCACCAGTTCGACCAACATTACACGCAACATACTGGTTTGTTTGATGTTGGTTACCTCTGGATCAACAATAGTTATAATCTATATCATTTTTTCAAATATTATATTCAGTCAATCATCTTTTACTTAACCTATCATAACCTAGATATAAAACGCATTTGTCGTAGCAAAAGAAGATTGCAACGATTTTTGCCTAAAAGTATTAATAATTGTATTCATACTAGGTTAGAAGCTTCAGAATCATTTTCAAAAGTTTATTTTGATTTTTCTGCATATTTACTAAAAAAAAAGAGTGCAGACAAATTTTACAATCATCGACTCAAACCGTTGCGCAGCCTTACTTACAGGAAGTACAGTGAAACCTCCATGAGTCGATATTGAAGGGACCATCGACTCATGGAAATATCGAGTCATGGAACAACAATCCTTTGGAAAGCTGCTTCTAGGGACCACCATAGCAACCATGAAATTTTGTTTTTAGTATGGTTCCATGAGTCGATATCGAGTCATGGAACATCGACTCATGGAGGTATCACTGTATTTCGGACTTGGAGCTCTGTTAATTAACCTGAACTGTACAGATAACTTATTCTTATTAGAGGATTATTCTAACAATGTATGTTGGAAAATTGAAGTCTTATTAATTTTACGATCAAACCTTCATGCCAAACACTGTCGAATGCTTTTTCTATTTCTAGAAGAGCAAGACCAGTAACAGACCTTCAAATTTGTTACACGTAAAAGTTGGTGAGTGGTCGAATGATCATGGCGGAATCCGAATTGTTCATCGGAAAAAAATGAATTTTCATTGATTCTGTTCAAAATGTTTACTGATGGAGAAAAGCAAACTGATTGGACGATAGCTGGAAGCTTCAGCACGACTTTTGTCCCGTTCTAAAATTGGTACAACCTTAGCATTTTTCCATTTGTCAGGAAAATAAGCCAATTGAAAACATTTATTAAATATATCAACTAAGAACGATAAGCTACCTTCTGGCGGTTTCTTGATGAGGATGTAGAAAATTTCGTCATCGCCAGGAGATTTCACATGTTTGATTTTTTTTAATAATAGTTCTCACTTCTTCCAAATCAGTCTCTAAGCAATTTTTGAAAATGTTCTCTTGATTAAGAATGTTTTGAAGTCCTGAATAACTTGATTTACTATTGGACTAGTAAGTCCTACAATAAAATTGTGCTCGCTTTCACACTACATAGCAAGTTTTTGAGCTTTTTCGCGATTAGTTAGTAATAATTTGTTTTCCTCTTTCAATGCCGGTATTGGCTTCTGAGGTTTTTTTTTTAAATTTTAGATAATTTCCAAACGGGCCAGTGTTCAATTGGGAAAATTGATTTTCAAAATTTGTGTTTCTTGATTGTGAAAAACGTTTCTTGATTTTTTCTGCAAATCCTGCCATATAATTTTCATAGCAAGATCGCGAGTGCGTTGAAATTGCTTTCTCCTCACGTTTTTGAGGGTATTGAATTGAGAAATATCCTGAAAAGTACTCATCAAATAAAATTCGGCCGTTGGAATTACTTTGACAATTATTCCAAGTCCGATGTTTGGCATTAAAGTCACCAATGACAAAAAAATTGACTTATAGTGCGTCAATTTTTGAAAGTCTGTTTGGAGCAAATTAACGTGCTGCCCAGAGCATTGAAAAGTCAAATAGTCAGCTATAAAAGTATATTTACCAAGCTTTGTTTCAACAGAAACACTGAAAGTTTCAAGCTATGAATGATGATTACAACTCCCCCTCATGTTCCATCAAGTCGATCATTACTATAAACAAAACAGTTTGGATCTCTTGCGAATCTGGATCCAGGCTACAAAAAAGTATCAGTAATAACTGCTATATGTATCTTAAAAGCTGTTAAAAATTAAACAGCTCGTCTTCTTTACCATTCAAAAAAACGAGCCATCCATTAAAACGTAATCTAATAACATTTTGATTAGTAAATTTTACACCAACTTGGACTGTTTCAGTCATAGTGGTGGTTTTGAACATTGCATCATTCAGTAGATTCAAATGTTTCTAGAAGTAGGTACATTATCTAAGATTTTCCGTTAGGATTTTCGGTAGACGAAGAGGTGGAATAGGAGCTTCCTGTGGCGGCAGGGGTTTTCCATTCGATTTGAAATATTTAGAACGGTTGTTCGTAGAATGAAAAGGGATGGATTTTAAATTACCTGCTACGATCGGATTTTCCTTGGGTAGATCCTTTTGAAATTAAAAGATTCGAATGGCTACCCGACGGAAAAAAATAATTTGTGAATGAGCATGATTATAATCCACATGATGGGTATGATTCTTAATCAAGCGATCGTTAACTGAAAAATGAGCATTGTTTGAAACTGTACCCGGATAATTCAGGAAACGAAAAACATAACCGTTCATCGGCCTGGTACGAGCCTCGTCCATTCGCCTACACGAAGGGCAATCCCAAAAGTTAGACTTATGGTTGCCCCCGCAATTTGCGCATACAAACTTTATGGTATCATCCTTTACAGGACAAACATCTTGGTGTGAGAAGAACCTTCGCAAATCATGCATTTAGCATCCATGTGGCAATTTTTTGTTCCGTGACCCCGCTTTTGGCGTCGACGGCACTGAGTGGGGTTCTGAAAATTTACTCCAGGTTTCTGAAAATGTTCCCATGTCACACGGACATCGAACATAAGTCAAGCCTTTTCTAAAGCTTTAATATTATATAGACCTTTTTTTTATTAAAGTGAACTAAATAATATTCCTGAGAAAGCCCTTTCCGAATAATTACTTGGACTGGGGAAATCCAAGTAAATCATTTATTCCATTTTTGATCTCTTCAGGTGACTTATAGTCACTTGAGAGACCTTCCAAAACGATTTTGAACAAACGTGCAGTTCTGTCTTCATAAGTAATTGTGCTTCTTCTCTTCAAGATGTTTGAGAAGAAGTTCGCGATTTTTAGGAGTTTCCGGCAATACGCGACAGTCTACTTTCTTTGCGATTTAGAAAGAAACCTTGATTCTTCTAATGGCTAAATAACCCGAGTTCGGAACAACTGACCACGATAGGCGGCACTCTTTATTTCTTCACTTGAATCAAAGAGCCTGCCTCGATTAGGTGTTAGGAAAATTTATCTAGTGCATCGAACTGATTGCTCATTTTGATGCAATGGAATTATCAACATTATCCATTTCACCCTTAAAAGAATGTTCGCATTCTGGAGAAACATTCTTTCTCCCATTCTTGCTACGTTTGGTGACAATTTTAAACCCCACTTTTTTGGAAGGAAGTTGTGAATTCAGAGACTCACCCTTCCTTTTGTTTGTAAATGCAACCATGTTTAGTGAATCAACGAAAGAAGAAGAGAGCTTCCAATAGGTTTTTTTCCCAAGACAGTGACCAAGAAAGATTACTACCGCTAGCTTTCGCTAACGGATCCATTTAAAAATCGAAGGATCGTAAAGGGATCAATAGTAGAAAAAACAGTACTGAAAAGTACTGTTTTAGTAGCACTGAAAAGTATCGTTTTTAGTTTTAGCACTGAGAAGTACTGTTTTATTGCTATAGGTAGTTAAAAAAATCTTCCAACACCAGAGAGAATTCGAGTACGTACAGCACAAAAGTACGATGCGCACTAGCCGAGAAACATTCCTGACGAAAAGCTTCAATGGTTGGAATGAAAATTGAACCTACATCCTTCGACACGATGGGATTTACTGTCTGACGACACTAATCGCACGGCCATGAAGCTCACAAAATTTATGAAATGGCGCTTGAGTTTAAAATATTTTTGTTATTGTTTTTTTTTTAAAGAATACTTGAAGAAACTATTTACAAATAAAAATGCATCATAAACATGATATTGATCTATTTTATCAATGAACTTTGCAATTTACTCTACAATACAGTGGAACACCCATAAAACTGGCAACACTTGACATTTTCTAACTATTTATGTCAGATTGTATTGACAAAGAAGAAAAAAAACACAACCAGAGTAATAAAATTGCACCATAAAAATAAATATTTCACTCATGAAGCTATTTTACTCACCAACAAAAATTGCAATTGAATGCCAGAGATATTTTAGAAACAGCTGAGAGGTTTTTATAAAGAAATCATTAGAGGATTTCTTAGAAACAAACATAGCGTAAAAAACCTCGAAGAAAATTCCAGTGCAAACGCATGATGGAATTTTTTTATGGAACATTGAATTGAACTCCTGACTAAATTCCTTAGCAATAGGGAAATTTCTGAAGATTTTCCTTGATAAATCCTCTCGGATAATCCGAGAAATTGCTGAAGGAATCTCTGAAAGCATTTTTGGAAGAATCTTTGGTCTTTCAGGCCTTCAGAAGTCCCAGCTTTAGTAACGTGTGCAGGAAATTTTAGAAGAAGTGTTCACGAAGAAATCTGTTAAGATCAAGGGGAGGACAGCTTTGCTCTGAGCAGGCTATGCGCATCGAGCAAGCTCTGAGTTACTCACATTTGCTCAGAAATCA
This sequence comes from Aedes aegypti, assembly GCF_002204515.2. Classification (NCBI taxonomy): domain Eukaryota; kingdom Metazoa; phylum Arthropoda; class Insecta; order Diptera; family Culicidae; genus Aedes; species Aedes aegypti. The sequence continues at coordinate 188,543,475 of NC_035109.1, forward strand.
TCAAATTCACTTTTCATACTGTTTGATTTACTGACAAGACAAGACAGCCTACTGATCTTGAGCTTATCTAGTTCATTTATTTGAGGCTCAATCGCGTTTAACGCTCTACGGAGCCGAAACTCATTTTTTGTACTATTTACAATTTATTCACTTTTTAGTACCAAAATTAGTACGGGATGGAGCCAGGGTACTCGTGGCAACTCGAGGTTAGTGGTCACAATTTTGGAGGAAGGACAAGGTAGGGATTGGGATCAGGGTTCTCTGCTGCTCATCCGGGAGGTATATTGTGGTAGCTCGATTAACGTATCATGGCGTTGGTACCAAATTCTTGCCGGTCTTCGTCTGCCGGATGGCCAGGATCCTCAATCCAACACAAAGGGGACAACACACAAAAAAAAAACTGGAGAAGAGAAGACAAGAGAATTAAACTTTTATACACGACAGGCGAAGGAAATCGTAAATTGCGACCATATAAATGAAATCGCGGGTGCCCAACACATCTCTAACTGAAACATAGGGTTGTCTACCTCGGGCCGCAAGGGTATCCAAAAGTTGCGCTCTGGAGGCGTCCATATCCGGGCACTGCCAAACTACGTGGTCGATGTCATCATAACCGGAACCACACCTATTACAAATATTGCTCAGCGCGAGGTTAATCCTGTGTAGATGTGCATCTAGCGAGTAATGGTTGGACATAAGTCTTGACATCACGCGAATGAAATCTCGACTTACGTCCAAACCTTTCCACCAGGCTCGCAAGGAAACTCTAGGAGTTATGGAATGTAACCACCGTCCCAGTTGGCCATTTAGCCAATCGCTTTGCCAACCGTGAAGAGAACTTTGACGTACTAAATGGAAAAATTCATCTCGTGAAATTCGTCTATCATAAATCTCACCTTCCTCAGCGCCCACCTTTGCGAGAGAGTCCGCCTTCTCATTGCCATAAATTAGGCAATGTGAGGGGACCCATACAAAGGTAATCTTATATGATCTTTCGACCAGTGCACACATCTGCTCTCTTATTTTTGTAAGAAAGTAAGATGCATGCTTAACAGGTTTCATCGATCGGAGTGCCTCAATAGAACTGAGACTATCCGAGAAGATGAAGAAGTGGTCTGCGGGCATGTTTGAGATCATCCCCAAAGCGAAGTTGATTGCTGCCAGCTCAGCAACATAAACCGTGCAAGGTTCCTGAAGTTTTCGGAAGGCGGAAGAGTTTTCATTGAAGACACCGAAGCCAGTGGATCCATTGATACGGGACCCGTCAGTGAAATATCTCCTGTAGGAATCGACATTCTGGTACTTTGCATTAAAAATACGTGGGATAGTTATACATCGAAGTTGATCTGGAATTCCATGAATAGCTTGTTTCATGGTCAGATCGTATTCAACAGAGGAACTGTCATTGGTGAAGCGTACACGTGGAGGGTTATAACACGGAAGGCTAATGTCAGATGACATATAGTAGAGATAAACTCTCATGAATTTCGACTGAGTATTCAGTTTAAGCAATTCTTCGAAGTTTTCGATGACGAGTGTGTTGCTCACACCACATTTAATAAGTATTCTTAGCGAGAGCTCCCAGAATCGGTTCTGTAGTGGTAAAACCCCTGCCAGAACCTCTAGGCTCGCATTATGTGTTGAGTGCATACACCCTAAGGCGATACGCAAACAACGATATTGAACTCGTTCCAATTTAATCAGGTGGCAGTTTGCTGCTGAGAGAAAACAGAAAGAGCCATACTCTAGAACAGAGAGAATGGTTGTTTTATAGAGTTTTATGAGGTCATCCGGGTGAGCACCCCACAATGTTCCGGTGATTGTTCGTAGAAAATTGATCCTTTGTTGGCATTTTTCCGTTACATACCTAATATGGGTTCGCCAAGTGCCTTTTGAATCAAACCAGACCCCAAGGTATTTTGAAGTCAAAGACTGGTCGATGTCTGCTCCCAATAGCTTAAGCTTTAGTTGGGCTGGATTCCGCTTCCTTGAAAATACAACCAGTTGAGTTTTTTGCGGCGCAAACTCGATCCCTAAATTTCTAGCCCAAGTGGATAGATTATCAAGGGAATTTTGCAATGGTCTTTGCAGGATTTCCGCTCGTGGGCCCTTCATAGAGACCACAGCATCATCTGCAAGTTGTCTTAGCGTGCATGGTTCTTCCAAACAGTTGTCAATATCTTTAACATAAAAATTATAAAGCAAGGGACTTAAACATGAGCCTTGGGGAAGGCCCATATAGCTAATTCTGGAAGTTGTCAGTTGACCGAGAGTGAAGCTCATGTGTTTTTCTGACAACAGATTGTACAAGAAATTATTTAATGTTCCAGGAAGTCCACTATTGTGCAAGTTTTCTGACAATATTTCTATGGAAACTGAATCAAAAGCGCCCTTAATATCCAAGAAAACCGAAGCCAATTGCTCCTTGTCAGCAAAGGCTAGTTGAATATCTGATGAAAGCAACGCTAGACAATCATTTGTTCCTTTGCCCTTGCGAAAGCCAAATTGAGTACTGGAAAGCATATTGTTTGATTCGACCCAGTGGTCAAGTCGAGATAGGATCATTTTTTCTAACAATTTCCTTAAACATGATAACATAGCAATCGGGCGGTACGAATTATGATCAGACGCTGGTTTCCCAGGCTTTTGAATAGCTATTACTTTGACCTGTCTCCATTCAGGTGGAACAATGTTGTGTTCCATGAATGAGTTGAACAGGTCAAGCAACCGTCTTTTAGCGATATCAGGGAGATTTTTAAGAAGATTGAACTTAATCATATCGCGTCCCGGAGAGGAGTTGTTTGATGAAAGAAGAGCCATAGAAAATTCCAGCATAGTGAATGGTCTGTCCAACGCATCGTCTCTCTGGGTTTCCCAGAATGGCGGTTGAGCTGGAACTGAATCAGGACAGACCTTTTTTGCGAAGTTGAATATCCAACGATTGGAGTATTCGTCACTCTCATTTGAGGATGAGCGGTTTCGCATGTTGCGAGCCACTCTCCAAAGCGTCGTCATTGAAGTTTCTCGTGAGAGGCCATCGATGAAACGTCGCCAATAGCTACGCTTCTTCGCTTTAATAAGATTCTTCAGTCTTTTATCGAGCTTCGAGTACTCTAAATAAAGTTCTGAGGTACCATATCTACGAAAAGCTTTGAAGGCATTAGATTTTTCTCGATACAACTGAGTGCATTCATCATCCCAACCAGGTGTGGCTGGTCGTCTTTTGAAGGATGCACTTGGAACTCGTTGTTTTTGTGATTCTAATGCACTTTTATAAATCAATTCTGTTAGGAATCGATACTCATCCAACGGTGGGAGAGTGTTGAATGATTCGATACCCAAAGTTACCGCTGATGCAAATTTTTGCCAATCGATATTCCTAGTGAGGTCAAAAGGAACCTGAATTGACTGTTCTGACCTTTCACAATTATTTCTGATAGAGGTTATTATGGGCAAGTGATCACTACCATGGGGATCATCGATAACCTTCCACATGCAATCGAATGATAATGAACTTGAACCCAAAGATAGGTCAATGCGACTTTCTTTGCCGTCGGATGAAATACGTGTCACTTCACCTGTGTTCAAAATGTTCAAGTTGAAATCGTCGCATAAGTCATAGAAAATAGCCGCTCTATAATCGTCATAAGATTCGCCCCATCCAGTACCATGTGAGTTCATATCACCCAGTATTAAAACCGGGAATGAAAGCATGGAGACTGTATTCCAAAGATGACGGCGGTTTATTGAAACTCTTGGAGGAATATAAACAGAAGCTACGCAAAGATCTTTACCCTTTACGTTTATTTGGCAAGCAACGATTTCTATGCCTGGATGAGTCGGGATGGGGATTCTGTAGAATGAATGGCACTTTTTGATCCCTAAAAGCACACCCCCGTAATTATCATCTCGATCTTGGCGAATAATGTTAAAATCGTAGAAGTTGAGATTATCTTCGGAAGAAAGCCATGTTTCACAAAGTGCAAATATATCACAATCGGAATTGTGAAGCAAAAACTTAAATGTGTCTAATTTAGGTTTTAGACTATGACAGTTCCACTGTAGCACAGTGATCATATCTTGTACCTCACTTGATGAATTAGCCATCGAAAGATATGATCGAAGCAAGGAGGGGCCACGAGATAGTCAATTCCCGGAGATATTCTTCTATTGCGGGGAGAAAAAGGTCGAGTATGCCTCTGAATGAGTCTGAAACTCCGAGAGCATTACATATGCGATCCACAAGGGCCGTAAAAGTTATCAGTCCTCGCTTAGCCCGGGGGGTTTTCGAGGAAGAGCGAGGGACTTCAGTAGCTTTTTTCTTGCTATCTTGTCTAGAGCTTCTTTTCGAAGTGTATTTAGTCGGTGGAGGCAGGGGCGGCAGATCTTTGCTGCAACACGGGACGGAAGCATCAAAGACCTGGTTTTTCGGTATTTTCAAATTTGCCCCACTTCCTTTGGGATTAGACAAACCTTTGAGGGAAGATTTCATTACCTTACGGCGCAGTCCTGGAGAAGATGGAGACTTCCTTTTTCCGGGTGCGTGTACCTCCGAAGAATCTCCCCCATCGGTTTCGTCGTCGTTCGCTTCATCGGAAGACAACTCTTGAAAAGAGTTACCAACTGGGATGGCTGATGAAGACTCTTCTGCAGACTTTTTTAAAGACTTAATCATTTCCGCATATGTCTTCTTGGAGCGCTTCACAATGGAGCGACTCTCATTTCGAATGCGCCTTTTGTATGCCGGGCATTTCTGCAAGTCATGAAGATCCTCACGACAGTAGCTGCATTTTTCAGCTTCCTGTGTGCAAGCATCTTCCAAGTGAGCTTGGTTGCATTTGCCACAACGGGGCTTGTTGTCGCAAAAGCTAGCACTATGACCAAGCTGTTTGCAGTTGGTACAATTGAATACCTTTGGCACGTAAAGGCGCACTGGGTAAAAAACACTATCAATGCAAACAAATTTCGGGAGCACGGAACCAGGAAAAGTTACACGAAACGAGGCTGACGGCGAAAACACTTTCTTATTTCCTTCCATGGAAACTGATTGTAATTGTTTACAATCCAGTATAGCCACATCAGGAATGGACCGGTTCTCAAAAACGCCTTTTCCAGTCTTAATGTCTTCGCATGTCAGACTCGCGTCGATGATTTTCCCTTCCACCTCAACCTCTCTGGCCAAAATATACACATAATATTCCACAGTAAGAGCTTCATGCTGAGCAATCTCATTCGCTGCTTTGTAACTAGGTGCAGTTACACGCAGCTTGGATTGCTTCACTTGGTGAATAACGGTCCCAGGATATTTACGCGTCAGCTCTCTTGAGATCGAGAGCACATTCAAAATCTTATTTTTGCGCCGGAAATAGACAACCCAAGGCCCAGCCGAAGATGGTTGATAAAACCGCGTTCGAGCAACGAGATCTTTAGGAGGCGTATCGCCTCCATCCGATTCGTCCATGCGGGATAAAAATCAACCGCCACCAAATAAACAAAAACAAAAAAAAAAAAAAATATAACGTGAAAAAAAAACAAAAAAAATATGTGAAAAAAAAAAACTTAATCGATTAGTGGGCTATTTTGTACACACCTCCCCTATTTGGTCGAAAGAATCACAACAGCGGGAGAGAGACAAAAGCGAAGCGAAAAACAACCTTCAACTCAACAATGTTTGTTCGGAGATGCAAAATGATTAGGATTATTGAATTCAAAATAAATAATAATAACCAAAAAAGAAAAAAAAAATAAACCGAAAAAAAAAATAACGTGAAAAAAAAAAAGTTGATCACCTTGGTCCGTAAACCGTAGTTTGAGAACCACTGGGAATTTAGGCAGAAAAACAACAACCACGTGATACACGAGGAAAGGGGGAAACAATAGAGCGAATCGAATATACTTATCGAAACTGCTGGCGTGCTTGGATGCTCTGGCTGCTGTTGTTGCTACTGTTCGTCGCACCCGTTGCCGCCGCCGCCGCCACCACCACCGTCGGTCTCGCTGTACTGTGGTTGGTTTGGCTCAGAATTGGCGGTGATTGATTTTGATGATGATGATGCTACGTTGAAAAGTACACCTGTAACCCTTGTTACAAGTGTCTCCTTCCTTCACGGCGATCACAGATATCGTTTTGTCCTCGGTGGGATGACTCAGGATATAAAAACCCACTAATTTCACTATTAAGTGGGGAAAAAACTCCACCAGCTACAAAGCGATGCGGTAAACACAACCGGCTACTGAAAGCGATCGGTAAGGAATGATCTTGAGCTTGATCATGAGTTGCTTTGGAGCAACTCTGATCAAATCAACTCATTCGTCGTTATGTGCACATAGCAACCATAAATGGTGGGTTGTTTGTTTCGAAGTGAAAAGTTTTCGTATCATCTCGTATGTAGCCCATAATTTTCATTAGGTATCTTTTGTTGAATGAAAACACTTACTTTCAGCTTTGACTAAATATAAAGTGAACATTTGGCAAGAATTCTTTTGCAGGGTCGTGACAACTTTGCCACTGAATCACTATAAGCATTCTCCTTTCAACGTTGCGTTGACACAAAAGTACTCACAGATAAGTACAAGCGATGAATTAGTTGCTTCAATGGAAAATATATGAGGTGCTAGACTTTTACTCGTACTCGTTGGCTAGGGGAAGCATTTAATCTATCATTTGATTCAAACAAATAATACGTTTAATTTACTACTTAAATGCTTTGTAGCTAGTTATTTATATGAATTATTATTAATTTAATTTTTGTCTATATCATCTTTATGGCTGTCTATCAATAACGTACATAAGCTTTTTGGGTTAGTTTCCGACTCTTCCTCCCACCTTTGTAAGATTGTATGTATTAAAATTACAATTAAGGTTTTTCAAACCATCGTACCCCCATAATTCCTCACATGTACAGTATTGGACAAAACATTTGCAACTTTTTCGATTTTCCATACAAAATGACCAACTTTGGTAAGCTAGATCTTAGTTATTTATCGTCCGATTTGAATGAAATTTTCACAGAACATCAGATATAACTTGAATTTTAACATATATTTTTGAGTGATTTTTCCAACCACGGGTTTATAAATTATAACGGTTTATCTAAAGTGTAATTTTCGACGAAAAATTCAAAACTATTTATCTCAAAATCTGATAGCCCTACACAAAAACTGTCTTCAGCAAACTTGTTCACCTCGTTAAAATCTACAACTTTGCTGAGGATACCAAGAAGCTATTCCTTCAATATGTTTAGTTATGTCATTTATAAAAAATCGTCAAAAAATTGACTTTAGTCAAACCGTTACTGCTTTTGAACTTGTGATTGGAAAAATTACTCAAAAATATATGTTAAAATTCAAGTTATGTCTGATGTTCTGTCAAAATTTCATTCAAATCGGTCTATAAATAGCTGAGATATAGCTTACCAAAGTTGGTCATTTTGTATGGAAAATCGAAAAAGTTGCAAATGTTTTGTCCAATACTGTATGTTTTCCACATTTTACAAGACACGGAAACAAATGAAGTTAGGCAGGAACATCACTTGGTACTAATTAATTCGTAAATCCAAGTGCTGCCCCTTTCCGTAGCGATAATCCAATCCTACACCTTCCGATATTGGTTGGAAACATATGCAAAATCGCAGTATATCAAACAGTATGAAAAGTGAATTTGATGATTTCTGAGCTAATTTGAGTAACTCAGAGCTTGCTCGATGCGCAAAGCCTGCTCAGAGCAAAGCTGTCCTCCCCTTGGTTGGATTCAAAATTATAGCTACCATCTCTGGCTGTGCAGACCCAGCTTTGGCTCATGCAGTTTTCTATTTTCATCAAAATGAATGCAATAAAATAAAAAACAAGACCTGGAGTAAATTTTCCGAAATAATAGTTATTTCACGGGCAACAGATCAATTATAGAAGATGAGTTCCCAATACACAATTCTGATTATACAAATTTCCTGTGGCCAACGCCATATAGTCAGTGTCATTATTAGTAATAATAAACGGGCAGTGGTGGTTTAGTGTTATTTCGAGTGCAGTTTAACGCAAATGTATTGAAAAAATATATCACCGATCATATATATTAAAACATGCTCCTATACAAAAAAAATGAGTTTGATATATGTTTTCTTGATATTTTTATGAGCCTTTGTGAATGAAAAAGAGACAGCTCACATAAATTAAGTACGTATTCAGTTGTCTTAAAATCTTACTCTAACCTAACACACTTCCTCTCTTCACTCGTTTCAATTTCCCAGTATGCATAGTTTTAATTACCTGTTAGCCCCGATAAAGTGGTGAGCCGCATCACACTCAAGAGCACACCGAAGAAATCAGATGGCTTGCCTTAATGGAACACACCGTTATTGATTTATGGCACCTAGAGTGCGATAATCATTACACTCCAGCATAAGCCCCTATGAATCATAAAAGATGGGGGCTGCCAAGGAGTGGAAAATTATTGCTAATATGCCACTTTAGTACTCGTGCTTAGCTCGCTTCCGATGTTCCTCTACCGATAATGCGCTGTTCTTCACCACACATTTCACACGTTTTTATTTCATACATCGTTAGTGATAAATTCATTAACGTCACCGACCGTAGATATAGGCATTAGTATGTGCCAAGTGCTTCCATTCCATATCCTCGTTAACACGTCAGTCTCTTCACAAGGATGGCAGACTGTAGTAACATATCTCGCGGTTGCACTTCTAGTTGCCTCCAACCTCGAATCACTCGAATAACCGTTTCGCTGTTATAGCCGCCGTTACTGGCTGCCTAACATCATTTCACGGATCCCCCTCATACCAAACTCACCACGGCGAACTGCTCTCACATGCTAAATCACCAGTTTGCGTTTATGACAATTAGCACTCGTGCGCGAATAGCACATATAAATTCATTTGGGCTTCCACCTCCGCACGGTGCACCAACAATAGAATCACTCTTTCTGCCCAGTCTCATTTATGAAGCCAGATACAAGTTGTACCTTGGTAGAGACCGTATCTTCCATTATCCACTCGAATCGTTCCACGGACGGCTGGGAACACGAGAAAGTTGTGTTTTAATTCAATAATCCAATTTCATTCCGGTGTATCCAAACGGCACAAGTAACGATAACGGCCAAGAGAACGCCACGTGTTGTGTGAAGCCTCATTTCGTTGAGCTCGTAAAAGCATTCAGCAGTTGGGGCCACTAATCACACACCGTTGGTTTAACTGCGTGGGAACAGGAGGTACACAGCTGAAACCGCATTCGAAAGTACTGCCCCTACGTATGGCTAACGACTCTATCGTATGCGATCTTGAATGCCTTGTTTTTTCACGATTAGAACATTCAATGTTGCTTTCATTAGAGCTTCATCTCGAACAGTCTAACTGCAAGGACGTACCGAAATCAACTAAACGTACATTGCCAGCATCCAATCTGAGGATGTTGCCATCGTTCTCATCTGGTTGGTTTCCTGAGAAATTCGTTGAGTTTGCGCGTTAGTACTAGGCAACCTCCGATCTCCGAGAATTGCAAAGGATTCTGTGTGAAACGATGCTCCTGCAGAATTGCGATGCATTCAGGTCATTAGAATCTAAAGGAGCATTTCCAGGCTTAATCGCAAATCGCGTGGACGCTAGATTTTCTAAATTGAGTGGAACTCCGCTCATATATTGATGGTTATCCAAATTTCTTACACGGAAAAAGTGATTCAACTCAATTTTGGTTTGTTTCAACGCAATTATGTAGTTGAGTCCAATTACTCAATTTAGGATAAATTTACAAGATCCCTACAAGGTAGGTTGCTCTTAATTCCATTGCAAATATTTTCTCAACTTGAGTAAACTCAACATTTGGGTAAACATTTTTCTCCGTTTAACTTAGTTTAAAAATAAAAATATTTGGCAAATAAGAAAGACTGTTAGAGAAAATGCAATGGGACAAAACAAATTAGTTATTTCACGTTAGATCAGGGCTGCCCAACGTACGGCATGTGGAGATCTAGAATAACCTTTTCACAGTAGCGCAACCAGAGTTTGGCTCAAGGGGGGGTTTTGTAAACTTAAACACATTGTTTTTTTTTTTGGAAAATAAAACACAGGTAAAAAAAATCGAATAGAAAAATTTAAAAATATTTCAAGGTGAACATTACAAAAACGAAACAATATTTGCAAACGGTGTATCGGTTAGAGAATATAATTGTGTGAACTTATTTTTGTGGAATCTTCTAAGATTTTAAGGTGAAGATGAATCGAAGCCAAACTTCAAATTTTCGAGAGCACGGATCTGGAGAACCAAGCATCCGTTTAAGCTGAAAACTTAATCGATTGGTCACCAGCTGGTGGTGACCAATCGATTAGGTTTTCAGCTCAAACGGATGTTTGGTTCTCCAGATCCGTGCTCTTGAAAATTTGAATTTTGGCTTCGATTTATCTTCACCTTAAACGAAATAAACTGCTTTCTAAAGTTCTCAAATTTATGAAGGATCCTGACCCTTAAGTCTCGTCCACCGTAAGCATACATTTTTATATAAGCCAGTCATAGGGAATCTGTTGTACCTGGTGAAATTTTCCAAATGTTTTCTGAAATACGCTTGTGAGGGAAAAATAACAGATTCCAAAGAATATTTCGTTGTTTGCATAATTTAGCGGGGATTTTGTATTTTAAATATGATTTGTTAAACGAGATTATAATATTCTGATATTGATTTAAACTACAGGCTTCGTAGTTTGTTCAAAATTTCATCGAAGCTATATAGATATAGATGCACATGAATTAGCGTGATAACGTGATCACTCTTTGCCTGTGCTGGTTTGTAAATACGTTTCCAAACTTTTCCAGCTTGTAGATAATTGTAATTTTCTGCTTCAAAACGAAACCACCATCTCCCTAGGAGTTTCATTTCCAATCATTGAAACTAAATAATTGCTTCTTTGCTACACATACTAATTTAATGTTTGAACCTTCGAAGGCAATTTATTACAACTTTGAACTCTTAAATTGCAGGTTTTTTTTTATTTGGAGGATATTTCTACCTTATATATTTTGATTCTTCTAAATTCGTTTGATTTCATAAATGATTAAAATCGTTCCATATAAAAAAAAACTTTGTTTTATATAGAACAAAAACAAGAAATTAAGCTGATATCCACTACCATTCTCATTGAATCATGAGGCAGATTCTCGGCCTCGCAAACTGATGAGCATGATTTTTGTAGATGAGGAACGTTATAACGAATATTAGGAGGATCAATAATTTATAAAATTTAGCACAGAATTCTCTCATTCCTTCTCCATCCCAATGGACTGTAATGACTTGGCCAGTCCCTTATTGATCAATAATATGAAAGCTGCTAAGATTGCACTTCGAGAATAAGCAGAAAATTCCATCCCTTATTCATATGGATTGAAGTGCAATTCCTACCAGTTCCGTACAATCACGGAACAGCAACAATTGACATGTACAGTCAGTCTATGCTATGCTATGCTATATCGTAAATTTTATTTTGTTTATTATTTATAACATGGGTATCACACAACAATCAAATTAAGTCATGAAATGCTATAGAAATTCGAAGAGTCAATGCGAAGTGTGATCTTGCTTCTCTTTGCACAACTTATGTAGATTTGGCGTTATCTTCGAAATTGCGACATAAAATTTCATGTCAATATCGAGTTTTTAAACGATAATTAGTTTTATAGCCACCACCGTTGAAAGTCCTGGTTCACAGAGATACGATGTTGCGAAAGGAATATAATAGTATTCATTGGTCGTCTTGCTCCAAATTTCAACAAGTGGCAAGGATTGAAATCTAAATTTCGCATAAGCATCAGTAGAAAAATCCGCAAACAGTTCTGCTTCTTGAACAGTGAAGAATTTTGGAACTTTATCGTTGAATGTATTTCTCATCCAGTTCATGTGGCGTTTCTCGTTTTCCGGAAAATATTTGTAAAAAGCCAAATATAATTTGGTCAAAAAGTCTTCAATAGCGCTCTTGGGAATGTTTGACAATGCAATTTGATCATCTTTCAACAAGAAATTATGCTGAGAGAAACATGTGTAATTTTCCTTTGTCGTATACATGTTCCACAACTCAAGTTTTTTCTTGAACCCAGCAACCTTGTAAGAAAACTGCAAAAAATGAAACTCTCTCTCTTGCAACGATTGGTTGAAAATATTTAGCTTTTCAAACAAATCAGTGAGAAAACCCGTTTTAGACAAAAAAAAATCTTGATCGTTAAACATTGAAGCACATTAGTTCTCATCAACTAAGAATGAATAAATTTCGTTCTAGAGCTCAAATACTCTACACAATGAATTTACAAATGAGAGCCAACGAACGCTGCTGTAGAAGAGCAAACTGGAATGATCTGGCTTCCATAACATTATTTTGCGAAAAATCTTGCTTTCATTGGACGAGTCTTCACAAAGATCACCAATTTACGATTGTTTCAAAAACATCGCTCATGTTTTTGCTGAGACTTTGCCTGTCAATTCTCGATAAATTACGCAATGAGTCCACAGATCATTTGGAGCATTGTTGCAAATTCGTGCTTGTAATCCTTGAAAACGACTAGACATGTCAGAAGCTCTTGTGCAAACTCGAAAAAAATAAAAAAAATCCAAGGAATTCCATGCTCAACCATGTAGGAATAAACAATGTCGAATGTCGAATGTCGGCTCTTCCCAGCAGTTGGTTTCGTGGACAAATCATACGTAATACAGCAGATGCGCGTCCTTGCTATTGTCCGTAGCTTCATCCAGTTGCAGAGTATATTCTTTAACTTCCAGTACATCAACAATCTGGTAGTTGATATATTCGACCATGTCATGATTCTGTTGTTCAAAACCGGTACCTTCAGTAGTTGCTGACTTGCTTCTTCCCCAATCACAGATCGTTGCACGTCTGACCTAATCTCGAAACTCCATATAAAACAATGTCAACAATTCCAGCAGTGAATGTCAACACCATATAAAACATCTAAACAATTCCAGCAGTAAGTGTCAAAGAGCAGGAAAGCCAATTGAGCGTGATGAAAGAGGGACAGAGAAGGAGTATTTTTCGTGACATCACCATGCTCTCCTCTATAGTTAACACAAGATCCTTCGCAGCAAGTAAGATCAGTTCTTTTGCAATATTGTGTGAGGTTTATTACACTTCGCAATTCAATACGCCACTTTGTAAGATGCCAACAATGCGTTACTATTAGCGTGAGTTTGTCTCGAAACTGAAGCATGTGGAAGTTTGTTCTCAGACATTTTCTGACGGAAGTATTCTCTGTCCTTGTTGAGCAAATTTGGATGCTGAGTTTCCAAATGCCGCTTTAATTAATTCGGAATTTGGATTTAACCGAAATTTAACACCCACAACACAACACACGATCATCACCATTTACTTTCCTATGCGTAAATCCAAACTCAAGATAGCTGTTGTCATACTTTCGTACCTTTGGTTTTCTTTTTTCTTTTACTTAAGTATACATTTGCTCAAAAACAACGAGCTACACACGTGGTTAGCAAAGCCTTTGGGGCGTTATCCTAAATTATGCGAAAAATGTAACATAATTTAGTTATACATTTTCGAATTATAAAAATCATTTTATTTGATAGGCCACTTTTTAAATGTACTTAAAAAATTTACTCAAAAAATAGAGCTGAAAATATCATATCGGAAAGCAAATAACACATCGTTTGCATTGGAAATATATCAGTCTGAAAACGCAATTTTTATTTGCGTTTTGAGCTGGAAATGCTCAGAGAGAGAAAGAAACAATGAGAACGAAAACATTTGAGAAACAAAATGAGCATCACAGATTGTAATTGTGACACGGTGTCAGTCAGGATGTCAGTGATACGTTTAGCTAACTTGCTCATCTCCACGTTTTGTTTTCCTCGAACCTGTCCGGTCAGTCGGTTCTGCAATGGCACAGCTGGGTGTTGGCAAGGAAGCAAAGCAAAGCACAGCTTTAGGTGGGATGGGTGTTACAAGTTGGGACTGATGCCATGTGACTTCGAAAACATGCTGGCAGAGAGAAAGAGAGAGGAACGGTACGGTGATTCGCTTCGTTACTACACAATACTGCTGTCAACAGCCGTGCTAATGTAAAAAAATGGAGAATGTGGCCGAACCAGTAATTAATTTTGCTATTAATTTGCGTAGGTCAATTTATGGTTCACGTAAATGTAGCTTTTCGAGTGAGCTCTGAAGTAATCAACATAATTGCTGTTCCTATGGGAAACGTTCGAGTCACTTCATTAAAAGTGAGTGAAATCCACTCATTGCATGCAGTTAGCGACGAGATTCAAAGTTCTTGTGACTTTCATATAATTAAGTACCAGCAATTCAACAGTTTCACACATAATTTAAGGCCATTATTTATTCCTTAACATTGGTTTCTTTAAACATCAAAGATGGTCGGTTAAATGTGCCAAATAGTGGGTATTTTTAGTTGCGTCTCCCAGGAAGTAATGAGCATTTAGCGAATATTTACGACAGTCAGCTTTTACCGTTAGTCAACAAATCCAAGCAAGAACTTTTTGCGATCTATTCCAAATTTCAAATCACTGAATTTGTTTGACAGTTTTGACGTTCCAAATATGTGCATGAAATTAAACTTTTACTTAAGCATAATTTAAACCGTCTTCTAAAGGCTGCACATACTGAACGATCATGAGCATTAGGCAACGAACAACACGAAAAACCCACGGGGTGATGAATTTATCGTTTGACGACCAGTTTTCAGTGGGAGCGCGAATCGAACCCACGCTTTGTGGCATCCACAATACGCCTAAACGACTGACGCCGCTAGCCGCACGGCCACGGAACCCACAATTTGCAACATTTCAAGCAGTCTTCATTTCTTTTTTCTTGTGGAGGCCATAGAAGGCCCGACTTTCACTTATGATGCGCCTCCGTATTTCACGTAAACGTTATTATCAGCCGTCAGCAAGGATCCAAGGTAGACGAACTCGTTTACCACCTCGAACGTATCGCCGTGTATCGTAACACTGCTAACAAGACGAGCCTGTCGCGGTCGGCTCCACCTACTACCATGTACTTTGTCTTGGACGCATTCACAACCGGTCCAATATTTGCTGCCTCGCGGTTTAGGCGGGTGTACAGGTCTGTTCGACCGACAATGTGCATATCATCCAAGAAGCAAACTAGTTGACTGAATCTTCTGAAAATCGTACCCCGGCAGTTAAGGCTGGCTCTCCGCATAACACCATCTAGCGCAATATTGAACAACAGGCACGCAAATCCATCACCTTGTCTTAGTCCTCGGCGGGATTCAAACAAACTGGAATGTTCTCCTGTAATCTTCACACAATTTTGCACACCTTTCATGATTGTTTTTGATTGATTGAAGACTAATATTGTGAGCTTCTCGGAAAAGCTTTTCTCGTCCATGTTTTTCCATAGCTCTACGCGGTCGATACTATCATATGCCAATTTGAAATCAATGAAAAGGTGACGCGTTGGGACCAGGTATTCACAACATTTAGGGAGGATTTGGCGTCCAGTAAAGATCTGGTCCGATGTCGATTGGCCGTCAACGAAGCCAGCTTGATAACTTCCCACGAGCTCGTTTACTACAGGACACATACGTCGGAAGATTATCTGGGATAACACTTTGTTGTTAAATGCCATCGGAAATGGTGATCAGAAGTTCTCACAATCCCAACTTGTCGTCTTTTTTGTAGATGGGGCATATTACCTCTTCTTGCCACTCCTCCGGTAGCTGTTCTACTTGCTTTATTCTGCGCATTACTGACGAAGGCATTTCCTCCATTCCCTCGACCTTCATTGCCTGTCGCCATTCAGGTATTCGCCGTAATGCTGCTTCCACCTCTTGACTGCTTCACGTTCATCCGTCAAGATGTTCCCATCTTTATCCCTGCACATCTCAGCTCGCGGCACGAAGTCATTGCGGAACGCGTTGAGCTTCTGATAGAACTTACGAGTTTCTTGAGACCGGCACAGCTGTTCCATCTCCTCGTACTCCGTCTTCTCTTGGCGGAATTTTTCCTCCTGAAAGAGGCGGGTCTTAAGCAGTACTCAATAGCTGCCGCATATTTCAAATGTTTTATACAATATTTTCAATACTAAAGAGGGGATCTCTGGCATTATTCCATGTTATTTTGGTAATTATTTTTTTGAAGGAAGTGATGATGCTGCTGTAAATTATCGTTAGTTAAGGCACAGACAAATAGACGTAGCACTGATGAAATTTCTATCGATCACTTATTTAACGATCACTTCAAATTTGCTATGTTACAGATTTCACAACCAGAGGCGTGCCCATAATTTTTCCTCGTGTTTGACGTTTCACACTTCCGCCATTTGCAGATCTTGTTGCACGAAATGGTATGTTATTCACCATGATCAACAGATGACGATGGTGTAAACTGTGCAATGGAATTTAAAGAAATTTGTTTTTAGTGTTATGCCTTAATTTGCCACACCATAATTTTAACTTTGTGCAACGGGGTGCAAGTTTAAAATTATTCGGATTAAAAGCGGTCAAACCAGTGGAGGTTCCTGGTACTTCGTTTCAGATACTCTTAATAAGTTTCAACCCCTCTACCGGCAGTTTGACACAAAAAAAAAACAAATTTGTGCACCATTGTTTTGCAAGTTCTCAAAAAACTCTTCTATTTTTAGAATCCGTGTCGAAATTGACCATCATCCATCAGGTTTTGAAGATATTCCGCGATTTCTGGGGGGATCGACACTTACCATATACAATTTCTTTGGCTACCATTTTGTTTTAGTTAATTTACCAGTAAAATAAAATGTGGACTATACAATGCCAGGTAATAGCGAGCTTCTCTCAAAAAATCATACAAATTAATTAAGTTGTCTCCAAGAAATTTTAAAATTAAAATAAATTTAACTACTAAATTAGGGTTCTGTTACCAAATGTCAAAAGGATATAGAATGCCCTTGTTGAAATATTTTTTCCTACTTGCAAATAATGCTGGACAGTCACAAAGCAGATGTTGAGAGGTCTCTTTTTCACAGCCACAAACCAACAGACATCAGTTTGACTTCAATTCATCTTTTTCAAATGATATCTTGCCGGGCAGTGTCCCGTAAGCAGTCCAATAAATATTCTTAGTGCTTTTTTATTTAAATTCAAGATTTTTTTTCCGTGGGGACGGACCTGGTGTAGTGGTTAGAACACACGACTCTTACGCCGAGGACCTGGGATCGAATCCCATCCCCGAGATAGTCACTAAAAATTTCAGTGACGACTTCCTTCGGAAGGGAAGTAAAGCCGTTGGTCCCGAGATGAACTAGCCCAGGGTTAAAAATCTCGTTAATAAAGAAAGAAGAAGATTTTTTCCGTAATTTGTTTGTTTGGAGTTATGAAGAGTTTTGATTGCAAAAATTTTGTATAGCTTTCCAATTTAACTGCATCATATTGTCCTTCCATTGCTTTAATTCCAATTGTGTTACACATTTCGATATTCCACAGAAAGGTTCTGGTCCTACATACTGAAAACTTGCGCCTTGTCTGGCAAGTAAATCGGCTTTCTCGTTTCCTTCAATCTCACCCCTGCATATAGAGATGTAGCGATGATCAGATAATGATTCATCATCTGATACAAGCAAATTCGTCAACTCGTGACTGATTCTATTCGAGTAAAGCATTATGTCTAGCACTTCTTCTCTAGCAGATACCATGAAGGTTGGGCGACTTCTTACAAAAAGTAACCCAAGATTTGAACTATTAAAGCATTCCATCAGACTGGAGCTTCTCAAATTGATATTTGAGCTGCTCCAGATGATGTGATGAGTATCAGCATCTCTGCCCACAATCAGCAGAAGGCCTTTTCAAAGGCAATGAACGACAACTCGTTTGAAATCATCCATTGGGGATGGTGCATCATGTGGTAAATACACCACAAAACGAAAAACGTATTTCCTCTTGCAGTCACCAACTGAAATATCAATTGTGACAGCACATACATCTCTGGTTGTTATCTAAGAAATGAGTGTAGCAACGTCAGCGCTATTTACAAGCACGCATGCACGAGGCATGGCACGCGAGTTTGCCATTTCATGTTTCTGAAGTAGCAAAAACTGGGTCCACAAGGTTACCTAGATAAAAGTTCAGAAAAGTAAGGTTTTTGAACTTGCTCCACTTGAGCTGTACCATTTGCATGAGTCTACAAAGATTGATCGTTGCTGATATTTTATGCTGAAGATTGGTCTAACTAAGCTACCCTAACCGTAGCCACTACCCAAACTAAGCAGGATTAAGGTTTTCGCAAGCACGAAAAAGAACAGCAGCGGAAAAACCAGATCGATATCTCTTGAAATCGCCAAAGGCGAAAAGCACAGGTTATACTGTGTAAAACGCATAATGCGAAACCATAAAGGTGAAAATTTAAACTAAATTTCAACATATTAAAAATCCCACCCTTATTTAGCCTCAGGCTTGAGACTGAAAAAGGGAAGCTGATTATCTCGGAGAAACACAAGGTCACCTGCACCATTGCTCCGGATAGCACAGGAAGGGCATAAAACTGTAGAGGGCGTCCTGGTACTCCACAGGCTCCGTTAGCGTTTAGGTTTTATTCAGACCCCCCTAAACATTCATTCTTAGGCACGGTAAGCTTAAAGCCGCATGAATTAGGGGTCACCTGTTAGGTGGACTTCTACCACCGGAACAGGCAGTCCGTAGTGTTAATTCTTAGCCAATTGAAACAACCACTACCGATACTAAGCGGCTATCTAGGCTGATCGGGAAAAGAAAGTTAACATTGATGATTAACTCCTGATGTACCCCAAACAGCCACGCGGGTTCTGAGAGCAGGGACGGAAATGGAGAGAAGGGAGCGAAGAACGGCTAATCGAGAAGCATGGACCGCACTCAAACGAGAGATCAAGCTTAGTAACAACAATTGCTATAAGGAACTGTGCCGAGTTGCAGATACTAATCCGCGGGATAATGCGTATCGAGTCATTATGGCAAAGATGAAGGGCCCTGCGACACCAGCTGAGATGTGTTCAGCCAAGATGAAGGTGATCGTGAAGGATCTCTTCCCGAAACAGGATCCAACTTCGTGGCCACCAACACTGTACGGTGGAGACGAAGAATCAATCACGGAGGACCGTCAATTGTCCAAAGAAGAACTTGTAGGAGTGGCGTAATTTATGCGAAGAGCTCCTGATACAGACAGAATACCGAATGCAGATCTGAAAGCTTCCATTCTGACATATCCGCACATGTTCAAGAAGGTGTTGTAGATGTGTCTTGACAAAGGTAACTTTCCAGGAATATGGAAGATGATGAAGTGCACGGGTTGTCGTAAATGCAATTTGAATTCCGCAAAGAAGTATCGACGGTGGACGCAATTCGAACAGTGTGGTGACAATAGATAAGAAAAACGCATGCAACAGTGCCAGCTGGGAGGCCTTAGCCACAGCACTGCACAGAATTCAGGTCCCCAACTATCTGTGCAAGATCCTGAAGAACTACTTCCAGAGCAGAATCTTGGTATACGAAATAAGTGAAGGGCATAAGGCAATGCAAGTTACAGCGGGTGTGCCCCAAGGTTTCATTCTCGGTTCAACTTTTTGGAGCGGGAAGTATGACGGAGTCTTGACACTGCAAATTCAATCACCGCCAATTGCTCTCATAGAGAATATACGACAAAGTTACCCACGCCTAAAACGAGTGTCTTGAGTTTCCTATGGTCCGCAACCAGGAAAGCGCATGATTTTGCAAGCCTGTCGAGTGTCATGACGCCACCCAAAAACCACTTGGGTCACGGGCAGTGACCCATATGCCTTTGTTATTCAGGATGCGTTGACCTTTCCTTGTTCGGCATTCCACGCTTGTCACGAAGCTTAGCGAGCAAGCTGGCTACAGTGTTGGGAAACTCGTGAGCACTCTCTGAAAACTGCAAACTCACTCGCGAGTATGAGTTGTACAGCTTGAACTCTCGCGTGAGTATACTCAGTCGTGAGTTTCAGTTGTACAGCTCATACTCGTGAGTGAGTTTTCGACTAACATTTACTCACTCGTGAGTAATTTTACTCACTTGAAATATTGTAAATATTCTAAAAGCTTGCGAATGGCTCAAATAAATAATAAGTAATAAGTAAGGCTATTCTTGGGGTGACCTTATTCAAATGATAACATGAAAATTTTATTCTGAAAACTATTTGATGCACGCAAAACGTTATTATAATATTAATTCTTAACACAAGCTGTAATTTATGTTTTGTGTTTCGCTGCGCATGTTGCATCGTAAATGCTCTTTTCTTCTGACGTTACACCTCTACTGGGGCAGATGCTGCTTTTAGCTTAATGTACTTATGATATGAGCATTTCCATATTTATCAACTATGAGCTTCATTTATTTGCCAATTGACTATTTTTTTTATTCTCTACTTTACTTTACTACTGCAATAATAAAAACCTGAGACAGAGACTCGACAAAACGTATCTGAGTTTCGTGCCAAAACTAATAATCCGCTGATTGGTCTGCCAAACAGCGTTGCCAGCAATATTTTGTGCGACAACTTCAGCACCAGCTTTTCAATTTTCATTTTTTTCCGGTTTTCTGACAACACATAGATCATAAAAGAGGAGCAGATAGAATTGTACAAAAGAAGTGAAAAAAATATTTCAAAAAAATATTTTTAATTTATTTTTTATTCATTATGGGGCTAGATTAAACGTTGAAAATGATACATTTTTAAATGTATGTTCCTTAAACAGCGTAATTAAAAATTCTAAATTGAAAAATTATGCAAACTTGCTATTACCACATAACAGTAATAACCAAACAATAATCAGAGGCCCGTATAATGGTTTAATGAGGATAAACTTATCATTCAGTATTTATATAGAAACCAAGCAAAATATAATAAATTCCGAACATTTTACTGATCAGAAATCTTTATTCGGCAACGTTGCATATAAGTTTTCTAGAACAAACTTGCAAATTCCTTATGTAATTTGCTGAAAATATTCAAAAGCGAAATTACATAGGGAGTCGATGCCGGTTATGACCCTGTGCGTATTATGGACCCCCTACAGAAAAACATAAAATTAACACTCAAAGCAACCTTTTTCGTATGGAAATCCACCGGGGGAACTTCGATTGCATTGTTAGTCAGCAGTTTCAGGCAAAATATTTGGTCTAAGGTGCATAAATACAGAAATTTGAACAATTTTGTAAATGAAATCACGCAAGAGGGTCCAGATTAGGCATTCCCAGGTGAGTCCATAATAGGCATATTGGCAGCGAGCCGGATTACATGGGAATCAAATGGAGGGTCCATAATAGGAAATGTCAAATTTGTAAACATTCCCCTCCCGGGGTCCATAATAGGCATAGAGACAACAGTTTTACTAATGAGTATTTCACTGGCTAAATTGAATGTTTTTGTGTGTTTTAAAAGCGCACTATGAAGTAAAGACATGGAACTTGTTAAACGGCTGCACAAAACGAATATCCATATAAGATATCATTGTAAAAAAGCGTCGAGAATGAATCTCAGCTACTAAGGGGTCCATTACTAGCACTGAAACCCTATGAAATGGGCAAGATGCCAATCGTAAACCAAATTTATGTGAGGTACCGCGGGGCAAGTGGGTAAATGGGGTAAGTGAAAATAATTTGTATATTTTACTGAATATATGTATTCACGTTTCAAACTCATGCGTAAACCTTTGAGGCCTTTCAGAGCATTACGATAGATAAGAGATTCCTGCGATTTTTCAACCATTATTGCATAATAGAGTGAAAGATTGTCTACCTGTCAACTATTACTCCGTTACAAATTGGCGGCGTGCAATCTTGTATTGATATGTTCCGTAGAAACAAGTTGCAGAAAATAATTCTCTGTACCACATCTAAGTTGTACTCTCTGACAGTTTTAAACTGGAAATAAAAGTTTTGGGATCAATTCGACCTAGACATAAAAATAACAAAATTAAAACACCATCAATTTTCTAATCACGTGGGGCAAGTAAAAAATTTCTCATTAGAGATTAAATTTGTGTTTTCTTTTTAGGTAGCTATTAGTAAACAAGGTTTGCAATTATCATAGAAAATCGAAACGTGCTTCAAATTCAAGAAACACAATACTCAAAGCGATAAAAGCTACTACTAATCATGGAACTTCTCTAAAAGAGATTGCCAGACGATATTGATGTGTCTACTTCGGACAGCCGATTGAAAGAAAAACGTTGATTGAAAAGTTGCAATATAAGAGAACGCACGGGAATCTCATGGAATGTAAATGTAAAGCTAGTCCAAAACATAAAAATGGGGTACGGGTCTATCCACACAAAAAAAGAATCCGAATACTATTGAAGAATTCCGTTCCAAAAAATAATTTCTCCCGAAGAGTTATCTTATATATCTGACTTTCTGAAAAACATATAACGACCGGTGAAAATTCTACAGAGCCGAAACTGAATAGAAGAAAATTGAATTGACAAGAATAAAATTTTCTTTGTTTACATGTTACTTACCTAAGGAACAGGACGCCTTAACTAATGTTGAAGTTAATAGAAATCGTGAATATAACTAAATTTCAATTTATTGTTCAAAAACTTGTGGAGCAAGTGAAAAGTGACATTTAGCAAAAACTTTTTCTGTATTTTTTTTTTTTTCATTTTCACATAAAAAACAAATTTTGGCATACTGTTTATATTTGGTGGGAGTCAAGTTAAAAAATAAAGACGACCTCATTTATTTCAATTTAAAGTCTTTAGAATTTGAAGAATCTCAACTATACGATTTCCATTACCCACTTGCCCCACGGTACCTTATTCCATTTTTTAATATTTCAATTCAACTTTGAATATCAATAACATAAACGCGTTCAGAAAAAGTTACTGTATTTATTTTATGCCAATAAACGAAATAAATTGGTCTCGAAAGTATTTGAACACAACCGGACTTTCGCCATTATAACTTGTTTATCCATTTTGAAAAACTGGCTCTGAATTCGGTAAAGTTTAAACAACCATACTAGAAAACTGCATATCATAATACACACTGAAGTCGACAGCAGCTGTAAACCCTTTGAATTATTTATATTTACAGTCTTCCACCTAGTATAGAACATACTAATTAGACAGTTTCACAAAAATCGAAATTTCTGGGATTCAACCAGTCACTCCCTAGTCCTAGTTGCAATACTAAAACAAACAACCAGACAAATTTTCATCCAATTTGGAGAAGATTAGGAGGTGCCTCAAGTCAAATTTGTGTTTTTTGGCTATTTTTTACATTCCAAAAATTCTAACGAGAATTTGAAAAAAGGAAAATTAAAATAAATACCACTAGTTGAACGTATTATTAGTACTTTACAACTTTTGAGAACACTGTATGCCGATTAGAGATGGTTTTGATCTCATAAAATTGATTTCTGTTCATTAAAGTACCTGTAAGACATACATTTCTATACAGTTTTTGTTCTACAAGATTCTTAACCTCATGCCTAATCATAAAAGTTCAACCGTAGTATCATTCCTTTGTTATTTCTGAACATTATTGTAGTACATCATGTTTGTATCCGAATTACAGATGAATTGTAAAAAATCGTCGGAAATACGACATTCCTTATTCCCCTGCATTTAGAGCTGCTGCCAAATGGCGCAATTGCTGACATGTTATAAAATTGAACATAGTAGCTTTGCTTTTTCAATGATGGATGATGATTGAAGAAATCAGCTATCAAATGTCATCAACGCAGTCGTGTTTCAAACAACATTCGCATTTGATGCCAAGCAATTACATATGTGATATAGCCCCGAGGTCAAGTTTCTCGACTACTGATCTTGAGGATCAGAGTTTGATTGCGGGAGTTCATTTAGAGTGTTGTTTTTTGTCATGGACCAAATGACTTGAGGCCAAAAAAATTCATCACGATTCATTGTTCAAAAGTGCATCTTGTGACTCAGATAATCACAAAAATCTTCCATTCCTAAGTGAATGAAGAGAAATGCTAGTAGTGAGTAGCGCCTTTAGTCCTTTTTCTATGCTGCATATAATAAACATTGGTTTCATTCGAAAAAAAGAATCATAATTGAACTCCGATCCTCAAGATTGGTAGTCGAGAAGTATAACCTCGGGGCTATATCACATATGTAATTGCTTGGCATCAAATGCGAATGTTGTTTGAAACACGACTGCGTTGATGACATTTGATAGCTGATTTCTTCAATCATCATCCATCATTGAAAAAGCAAAGCTACTATGTTCAATTTTGTAACATGTCAGCAATTGCGCCATTTGGCAGCAGCTCTAAATGCAGGGGAATGAGGAATGTCATATTTCCGACGATTTTTAACAATTTATCTGTAATTCGGATACAAACATGATGTACTACAATAATGTTCAGAAATAACAAAGGAATGATACTACGGTTGAACTTTTATGATTAGGCATGAGGTTAAGAATCTTGTAGAACAAAAACTGTATAGAAATGTATGTTTTACAGGTACTTTAATAAACAGAAATCAATTTTATGAGGTCAAAACCAACTCTAATCGGTATACAGTGTTCTCAAAAGTTGTAAAGTATTAATAATACGTTCAACTAGTGGTATTTATTTTGATTTTCCTTTTTCCAAATTCTCGTTAGAATTTTTGGAATGTAAAAAATAGCCAAAAAACACAAATTCGATTTGAGGCACCTCCTAATCTTCTCCAAATTGGATGAAAGTTTGTCTGGTTGTTTGTTTTAGTATTGCAACTAGGACTAGGGGGTGACTGGTTGAATCCCAGAAATTTCGATTTTTGTGAAACTGTCTAATACTAATGTACAATTTTGTTTTGCTATGGAAATTGATTACTCACCATACTCACAAAGAGTAACTTGCTCACTCACCGAGAGTAATGACGTCATACTCACTGCGAGTATTACTCTTTACGTGAGTAATACTCGCAGTGAGTTATGACGTCATACTCTCGCGTGAGTTAGAGTAAGGAATGAGTGACTCACAGCGTGAGTATTACTCGCAAACGAGTACGAGAGTGAGTATTTTTTTACTCGCGAGCACGAGTTTCCCAACACTGGCTGGCTAAATGATTTGAATAGTCAGTTGGAAAGAGATGCACGACTTTGATAAATTCCTTTGATGCTCGGTTTCGCAAAAATTTACTTCGTTTAATTTTGCGAAGTTTGGGGACAAGATCGTGGCATCATAAACAAGGCCGTCACACTGCGCTCAGTTTGCGGCCGTGTTAGATCCCACGCAACGGCTTCAAAGCTTTCCGGGGTACACGTGGCCGGAGAAGAACGCGATCGCCAATTTCGCGCCTTTGGCAGGCAAGCCCAATCGTTAACCAGCAAGAGTCGAGTCGAGAGGTGAAAAACCCCCCCTGCAGCGAGCATCGTAGCACCGAGAAAACCAGCACGCCACCGTAGCAAATTGCCGACGGCGCCTCAGCTCGTTTTGCGCGCCACTGCAGGATCGACGGTTTGTACCCCACTCACGCGTAAGCCCGCGCACCGGTGAGGGAGACACCACCAACCACATCGCCCGTTCGATTACAATCCCGGCGAGAGTTTCATGCTCGAGGTAGTACGCTAATCTGCCCCAGTCAACGTAAGCGTCTCCCCATCCACATAAAAATCCCTAAGTCAAAAGTGAGTACCCTTGCATGCAGGTTTGTTAGTGCCGCCCATGACCATGTGACACAATAGAGGCACAACATTCTTTTGCTAGTCCGTCATAGCCCCAATTTGACGGCTCTAGCATTGAACTCACCCTAGAGTGAGAGGTGATGGTGTGAGCTCCCAAGAGCGAATGTCGGAGTTCGGATCGTGAGGAGAAGAGTGTAGCAGCAGAAGATCTCACCCGTCGAGTGCGCGCAAGAGCAGAAAGTTTGATCCGCACACATGAATAGCTAGAAGGAATCAGTGGGAACGAGTGTAGTCTAGGCCTAGGCAATGTAGAGAGTAAGAGAGCAAATAAAGCGTGTAAAACTAAATTTGTTCCACCAATAAAACCTAGTTTGCTACATGCACGGAGGAACAAGCTCTATGTGTTTTGAATATATTTAGTTAGTTGAGGTTGCTTCGCATTCGTCTGTAGTTCTTTTGTAGCAATTTTGTGTAATTTACTGGGAGGTCAGCCCAAATCTGACCTTATGCTATTCTTGGGTTTTCTGCGGATTGGGACGGGTGAATTTTTTGGACTGGACTTATGACTTGGCGGAATTTATTTGTAAGCTTTTCTAGAGTTGTCCGCTCGGAATCGTGAAGAACGACGGACTTTTTGAGTCAGCCAGTCCGCTTACTCATTAATAAACTGACCCTTCCCCAAGAAGGTCTCAAGACGGGCAACGCAATCTCTGTCTTTTCAGAGTGGCGCATAAGCTATCCATTTTCAAGCGTAAGCTCGACAGGCTGACCCGTTATACCAGTACGAGGCGACTTCAAGTTAATGTCTCGTCATCGATACTCTGGTATGGAGTACCTGCTTGGGGCAAGGCACTAGAAACAAAGAGGAACCGCCAAAAGCTAGGCAGAGCGTTTCAGCTGATGACAGTGCGAGTTTGCGAGCGCGTATAGAACGATATCGCCAAATGTTGTATGCGTTATAGCCGGTATGATCACTTTGGTGGATGATATCGAATGCTACATACGAAAATACGTCAGAATCCTACGGAAGATGATCAGAGTCCGATCTATGGCAAGATGGCAGCACGAGTGAGACTCTGCGGAGAAATGAAGATGGACCCACCGGCTCATCCCAAACTTGTCTCCATATCATATGTGAAAATTTGCACATGTAAACATCGTATAATGCAAAAGGTGATTCCGTTATACGTACATTTTAGTTGTCTGGGTAGGCTAGATCCTCCGACGCGGACTAGGCTGAGTAGTTCGAGCGCAGGTAGTATCGGTGATGGGTAGTCGGGGCACCTGCGAACCGGGAGTCTTCACCGGAATCGCAGGACTGACCTTGGTACTAAACCTACCAGCATCGAGTTAACGGTTGGAGTCGGGGACTAGTTGAGTCGACCCCGAATTAGCACCGGCAAATAATCGTCGGGGCGCCTGTGAAGCAGAAGTTTCCCTCCGCTGGAATCATAGGACCGACCTCGGCATCTGCCCGGATAACATCGTTTCGGATGATCTTCCGCCACCTCGAAAATCTTTGTCGAAGTAGGATAGATCCGTCGGGGACTATTCCAAGAAGTGTGTAGCTTGAGTGGGCTTGAGTATTCGGAGCGCCAGTGAACCGGAAACTATCCTCCAACCGTAATCACTGGGCCGGATTCGACAATCGATCGCCCAACAACGGAGTCAGAACAACGCGTAACGTTACCGGTTTCGGGAGATTCTCCTCCGTCGGGAAACTATTTATCGGATTAGGCTAACTTCACCGTCGGGAACTACGCCGAGTGGTATCCATTACGACGAACCACCGGCTTTGGGTCGTCGGGATGCTTACGTACTGGAAGTTACCTCTCAATCAGAATCGAAAAACCAATCTTGGGATCCAACCGGTCCGCCTGAGCAGCACAGTGGAGTGCAGTGAACCTGCAAGCACAGGAGTATCTGTCATAAAAAGTCTCACATGGCCAAGCGTGTGGCTGGTCCCAAAATGTAAGTGACGTAGCAGCATTGGTGTAGCTAGGATTTTTTTCTGGAGGGGGCCTAGGGGGGCCTAGCAAATACTTGCTTTACAGAAGTAATCTGCCCATAATTGCATATTTGTAACATTCGACAAAAGTAGGCATTGAGTAAATGGAATAGAAAGTGTGCATTTTATGGCAGTATGGGAGGAAACTAAATTTCTAAAAAATATCAGGAACTCAAAAGTGCTTATTTTAGGCTGATATTTTGTACAACTCATATCGCATACTAGGTGAATTGTAAGAAAATAATTCTGATGGAAATTTCATTGCTATTACACCACGAGGCTCATTTATAATCTCAATGTGACTGTTATGCGGTTATAATTGCCAATGTGACAAAACAACTTGGTATTTTTTTCGAATTTTCTAGAACAATCCTACAGATTACAGAGGGTTGATCGAAAGTATTTATCATTTTATGACTCTCCATGGTATTAACTCCAATTTGTCAAAAATGTCGAATGTGACTGTTTTGCAGTTATGGGCAGTAATGTCGGTCCAAAATTTCACGATTTAAAAAAAAACGCAGTTTTAACAAACTTGAATTGATTTTATTGATTTTGTTATATATTTGTTATTTTGTCTCATTTCGCAGCACATCAGGGATATTTGTAAATTTCAATTTTCGCTACGAAAAACATTCATTTTTTTTGTAATCCAGTCAAAATCCTACAAGGATTCTAGCAAAAACTCACAAGGAATGTCCATTTTGATTTTTCCACGAACTTTTCAGGTATTCAACAATGTGCTTTACATAGATTCCTTGAGGAATTTCCTCATAAATTTTTTCTTCATTTTCAGTGTTTTTTTTTTCAATAACTCCTTTACCAATTTTCACTGAGTTCGTCCTGGGATTCCCAAGGAAAATCATTCTCAGACTTTCTGATCTTACCAGACAATTTATCGAAGAATCTCTATCGAACTGCTTTAAAAAAATCATGAAGGATTCCGCCAGAGAATGCATTAAAAATTCTGAATTTGCATCATAAGTCATACATGTATTTATTACATATAAATTCCAATGTTAAGTTCAAAGTGTCCTCCTGTGTTCATTGATAATTTATTTAGAATTTTCAGGAATTACTGAGGATTTCTTCAAGAAAATAGTACAACAATTCTAGGGGTCTCATCAAAAATGTCTTCAAGATCACCAAGCAAGGAATCATTCCACGAATTTTTCAGAGAGTTTGCAAACAGTTTTACCAACTTTGCGTTTGAAGTTCTTCCTGAAGTTATTAAATGATTGTTTGAAAAAATCGCAGCAGAAATTATCCAGACTTCCCGAAAAAAAAAAGATTGACTCTTCCAGGTGTTACTGTAAAGATCGTAATAACAAGAAGTTCATGAGCAATTTAAAAAAAAACTCAATTGAAAAAATGTTATTCATGATTTTTCAGAGAAGTCCTTCGCAGATCTATCTGTATTTTTTAGTGATAATTATTTTTTAGATTCCTTATAAATCAAGGAGCAACATTTCGCCTTCCCTCAAAACTCTCTCGAAAATATATATTTTTAAAAATTTTCAAAAATGCTTACCCAAAAAAAAAAACATTCCTATGAAGCTCCTAGCGGAATACATTCTTTCAAAAACTCTTCCGCGAAAATCATTTGGCAATCTTTTGAAAAAAAATTTCACCGTATTTACAAAGATTTTGCAAATTATACCTGAATTTCTCAAAAAAATTCTCCAGAAGTTCCATCAACTATTCTTTCAGGTTCTGAAAATAACTCCAAATTATGAACATAAACTACACATACTGTTGGTTACTTTGTAGTACTGTATAAGTTTTACGCAAAAATATGGCCAGCATCTTTTAAGAACATGGCCGAAGATGTATTGTGGAAAAATTCGTAATGTAAGATTTTGATGAATTTTAATCTTAGGGGAAACTTTTGAATTGCATTGGAAGTTTGTTAAGGAATTCCTGATGGACTTTCAGGAATCAGGAACCATACGTATAAAAATTTTGCAATTTATTTTACTATACCTATAATTTACCTTTTTTTAAATTCTTCAAAGAGATGCTTTTTGGAGTATTGAAAGATTTTTGTACAAAGTTCCTCAAAGCGTCATACGAAGGAAGGAGAAATAATAAAATATTGAAGCAGGTAGGAAAATAATAAAATAAAAGATAATTTATTATCTTTTCTCTAGAGGTAATTACAAGATAATTAAAACCTATCTAATGAATTTACAAATAAAACAAATTTCTCAAGAAGGTCCATCAGAATCTTCTTTAGAAGTTATCCTTGAAATCTGCCCTTCTTTGACTTCTGATTTCCTAGAATTCTGCCAGAAGCCTCTATAAATTTCGCCCTCTTATCGCACAAATATTCAAAATTCTGCCAATGATTGGCAAAATCATTTCTAAAAAAAGTGTTTTAGGGACGATCAATACTATTTCATTATGAATAGCTTAATAATTTTCCCCCCTTCCCATTTATTTGCTGTATGTTTCTCTACAGATTCCTTTAGCGCTATGCTGATTTGCTGAAGCAAAAATTTTCCTGGTGTTTTCGACAAATTTCATCTGAAATTACGAAGGCAATATTCTTTCCAATTGTTGAATAATCCTAAATATAGAAGATTTCTTGACGAAATTTGTGAATTACTTTGGAAATATTGTTTACGACTTTTGATGAACTTAGCGGAAGAATTTGGGAAAACTATTAAAAAAATAACACAAGAAATTCAGAGAAATATCACAGCATTAGATATGACAGAATCAATGTTTTTCTTTGAGGAATTGCGGAAAAACTGAACCTTTGAAAAACTAAGTAACTTTTTTAAGTAGATCCTGGTCCATTTTCCGGAATCAGTTTGCTAACATATGGTAAACATAGAAGAATGGATGTCCACCAGGAGGAAATATAGTTTACGCAGTAAATTGAGTCATGCAAAATTAAATACTTTAAAAATTGAATCAAAATCAAAGATAGAATATATTACTGGAATATAACACTAAGGTCGATTTTGTTACATTTTTTCACTCCAGGTTAAATTTCTGCCATTCATCTGAAAAAAATCCGAAATTGCTTGCAAGTTTAGCCTTATTTTTGGACAAAAATTCCCGCTTTATATTTTCTGAGAAATTCCTCTAGACAAAATTCTAATTTTTCAATTATTTTTTTCTGACATTATACGAGTTGAAGTTGATATATGGAATTCTTTAGATGATTCTTATTCCTCCAAAAAACATGAGGAATCAGAATGCAGTGAATATGCCGCATTATGCTTTATTCAGGACTATTTGAATTTTAGAGAAAAAAACAATTTTGGGAATTATACTTCCAGGATATTGACGCTTTTTTTTATTCCATGGCGTTTTTTTGCAACGGAGATGTTGAAAATTGTGCATATCGTATACAATCAGTAGCTAGTTCTAACAGTAACCGATCGATGGACAGCTGGACGGTTGAGCTTTTGGTTGTCTCGAAATTCACCGAAGTTAGAACCGTCACGCTGATGTTATGTAAAACAAGCGAGGTTTTCTCACTGTAATTGAACAACATAAAATAACGTAACTACTGAAGAGATTTTTGTCAATAACAAGAGTCATGTACATTGATTCGAAAGATGTTGCTTTATGTTAAATTAAGTGTTTTGTAATTTTTATTTTTAATATCAGCAAAAATTCTGGGGGGGGGGGGGGGCCTGGATGATTCTGGAGGGGGCTAGGCCCCCCTGCCCCCCCCCCCCACTGTTCCTACACCAATGCGTAGCGGATATGAATCGCAGCTAGGGCGAATAGAGCAAGAGATGACAAATGCATCCACAAGCCCTCAGCCATGAAGTAATGCAATGAGATAGTTCCGGGGGACGACATCGGACTTGCACGCCACGCCAAATAAATGTGGCTTGGTACAGAGTCGTTTTCTTCTTTTTAACTCTGTACCATACTCGAGACGTGTATCCGTAGTAGATCGCTGAGAGCACATAGACCACAGAGCATAAACCCCATGAGCACTCCAGACAGAAGGGTTAGGTGAAAATTTCTAGCTAAAAGTGCGAAAATTCTATAAAAAAAACACTCAAAGATTGCATGCAGGCTAATCACCAGCGAATTGTTTAGTACCAACGTAACCAACAGTATTGCTTACACCTTCATTCCGATAATTCTTGGCGGATTGGATTGTTTTCGCTTTAGTTCGAATGGAATCGTCTGGATGTCTAGTTTTACAATTACCATGGATTTTTTTTACAAATTTCCACCTGTACGGAGTTATTCGGGTCCCAAACAACCGGAATCTATATATAACGAAATCGCCTTTTGCGTTAAGCAATGCTTATACACTATCCGTCATAAAAACGCACTCACTAAAATAAGTACTGCAACACCCGGTTGAATATTGAATCGCCCCCTAGAAAGTTTAGCCTTACCTCAAAATAAGTAAATTTACATTGCTATATCTTGAGATCCTTATGATATGCGAAGAACCGACCTTGAGCAAAGTTGGTCAGTGAATCAAGGACATCCTGAAGACAAACAGTTTGGTTCGCAATTTTGTCGCTAGGTGGTGCAAGTGAGCATGTAAAATTGCTAAACTTGTTCTCTCTTGTGATCCACAAGAGATAGTAAGCTAGAGTTTTCTGGAAAGTTGTTCAGAGTGTCATAGACATTCGGAAAGCAGATCTTTTAATTAAAAAAGGATGGTGCAACTAGTAAGCAAATAAAATTAAGGCTGGAAGTTATATCTTCTGATCCAGATAAGATAGAAAATTGGAGTCTTGAATATCCATTGATTATACCCGAATCACTAGGAAATTAAGTGAATCAGGAATGAAGCACCGAATTCTGAAGTGAATCAGACATGAACTATTGAATATGATGTCATACCTGAATATCTTTAATATGATGTGAATCTGACATGATTTGTTAAAAATTTAATAGAGCAATCCAAGATCTCTTGAAAATGAAGTGAATCAATCCTAAATTATTCGAACATGAAGTGAATTAGACCTGAAGCATTAGAAAATGAAGTTAATTAGTCATAAACTGTTTGGAAGACATGAATCACTGGAAAATGCAGTTAAACAAAAATATATAACATAAACGCGAGAAGAATCAGACCTGATATATTTGAATATGAAGTAATACAGATATAAATCGCGTGAATATGCAGTAATTTAGACCTATAAAGTGAATCAGACCTGATGCACTTGAATACGAAATGAATCTGACACGAAACACGTTGATGTGGAGCGAATCTAACATGAATCTCTTTACTATTAAGTGAATCAATCCTGAATCACTTGAATATGAAGTAAATCTGTCCTAATTCACTTGAATATAAAGTGAATCAGACTTGAATCACTTGTATATGAAGTGAATCTGAACTGAATAACTTAAATATGAAGTATGACAGACCTAAAACATTTGAATATAGCGAAGCAGTCTGGATTCTGGAAAGATTTCAAAAATAAGAATTTCAAAAATGATGAGATTAACTGAGTCACTTGAAAACAAAGTAAATCAATCCTGAATCACATCAAAATGAAGTAAATCAGTCCTGAATTCCTTAAATTTGGAGCAAATCAGACCCGAATAACTGAAATATATATTAAACCAAAATTTAAACACTTGAATATAAAGTAAATCAGACATGACTCGCTTGTAAATGAATGAATCAGACCTGAATCACTCAAAGATGGAATGAATGAGTGTCCTCAAATATGTAGTAAATCAACCCTGAATCTCTAGAAAATGCAGTAAATCGTACCTGAAACACTTGAATTTAAGGTGAAGATGAATCGAAGCCGACCCTCAGATTTTCAAGAGCACAAATCTGGAGAACCGAACACCCGTTTGAGTTGAAAACTTAATCGATTGGTCACCACCAGCGTGTCACCAATCGATTAAGTTTTCAGCTTAAACGGATGTTTGGTTCTCCAGATCCGTGCTCTTAAACATCTGAAGTTTGGCTTCGTTTCATTTTCACCTTAAAGTGAACCAGGCTTGATTCACTTAAAAATGAAGTGAATCAGCCCTAAACTGCTTGAACATGAATTGAATCATACCTGATTAACTGGAAAATTTAGTTAAACAAAATCATTTAGGTGAATCAGACCTAAACTATTTGACTATCAAGTATTTCATACCTGAAACAGGTGAATATCAAGTGAATCAGATCTGAATGACTTGAATATGTAGTGAATCCAACATGAATCACTGAAATATGAAGTGAGTCAATTCTAAATCACTTGAATATGAAATGTATCAATCCTGAATCATTTGAATATGAAGTGAATCAGGTATCAATCACTTGAAAGTAAAGTGATTCAAGCTTGAAACACTTGAAAATAAAGTGAAACAGACATGAACCACTTGAAATCAATTAAACATTAAGTGAATCAAACCTGAAACATTTGAATATGAAGTGAATCAGGTATGAAAACTTGAATACGGAGCGAATTGAATCACTTGTAATGAATCATTTGAATATGAAGTAAATCAATCCTGAATCACTTTAATGTGACGTAAATCTTTTGGATATGAAGCGAACCAAACCTGAATCTTTTGAATATGAGTAACGTCAGTGACGTCCGAATTTCTTTGGTTGTCTGAACAGCTTTTTCGAAGACTCGAACTTGCTTTTTAATTAGGATCATAATACACAACCATCTTAAAATTTTTCACTCAACATGTTGACTACAGCCAACTAGTGACAAAATTACGAGCGAAACTGTTTGCCTTTCGGATTACCTTGACCTTCGAACAACTTTGCCAAAATCTTGAACATTCTTCCTTATCAAAATTATGAGATAGAACTTGTATGAAGTTCGTCGAAAATCAAAGTAACAGTAAATTCTGTTATCACTGAGTTCAAGTTGATAACTAAATGTGTAGTATCATTATTTTCTAATATTATGGTCATGCACCATAAACCAATGCTCCAAACAATTTAAAAAAATGTTGTTTTGAATAAAAGTCTACTAACACACGCTTTGTAAAAAATCATGAAAGACAACCTGTTGGCACACATGTCTGTCATTAAAAAATGATAACAAATTTTGTTATCATTCGCTTATCATTGATAACAGAATATCAAAAGTGGTCGACTTTGCTCGGGTAGCGCTACCTAGCGGCTAAATTTTGAATGTTTTCCGGACGTCCTTGACATTCTGAATAACTTTGCCGAAGACTCGAACTTTCTATCTCATACGGATCATGAGATAGAACATGCTTAAAATGTTCAATTTTACATGCTCACATAAAGCCAACTAGCAGCAACATTGCGAACTAAACTATTTGCTTCCCGAATGTTCTTGATCTGCTGTACAACTATGCTGAAGACCACACCATCATAGATCATCAGCATCTCGAGATATAGCATCATGAATGTACCTGTTTTTAGGTGATGCTAAACTTTTCAGTGTGATTGAATATTCAACTGTGAGTTGCAATACTTTTTCAAGCGAGTCCGTATTTAGGACAGGTAGTGTATTTTCTTACACGATGTCATGCAGAGGCTTAACACTTACAAAAGTGGAGGTGCTAACTAATCTGTTATCTTATTCGACTCAATTAATGATAATAAAGTTTGTTTGATAGCTGCTACGGATTGATCCGACTTACTTCGTACGAGTATACGGAACGAAACGAAATGTAAATGTGAAGTCATAAAATATCGTTTTGTAAACTCAACGATCAAACGATTTCATGCACCATGTAGTGCGGGTATAATGCAATTTGTCTAAACAAACAACTTTACTCGTAAACTGTTATGCGACTTCTGGTTGTCTGGGGTGGGTCATTGGGTCAGGTAATATCGACCCAACTTTCATTGTTATGAACTCTTACCCAACTTATTTATATAAATCTGATGTCAACTCAACATTTTTTTAGAGTTTCGACTACAAACGTCATGTGAGCATTAAATTAGTCACTTTTTGGTCTTGGGTATTTAATCTTTGTAGTGAATTTATTTTTTCTTAACTGTAGAAATTTGGACGTTAAACTTCATCATTTGCCTAAGCCAACTCAGACATGGTCGTGGGAAATCATTTGAAGGATATTGACCACCTAAATGAAAGGTCCAGTGGCTTAGTTGTGTTTTTATTTTACAAAATGTGAAAATTAGGGGATATTGTCAACTATTCTTCTATTTCTAGATGGCCAATACCCTTAAAAGGATCTTGTTCTATTAGTTCTGAGTTGCTTTTTCAAAATGGTAGTGTTTATTACTCAAATTTGCCAGTTTCGAAGGCTGGTCTCAATATACAATTTAGTTGTCACATGACGTTCAAAGTCAAACTATACAAACAAATTGAGTTGGAGGCGGATTTTTACTAATTATCTGGGTACAAGGTTATTGAAAAGGAAGTTGGGATATATTAATATGATTTCAAAATGCTTCACTTTGCTTTGAGAAAAACACAATGAAAACAACATCTTGATGTTTGATAGGGGTATAGTAAAAATAGTGGATATATTTCTCTACTTACGATCCTCCATAACAGGCTAAGCTGCAAAAGTCATAAGTATCCCTAATATCATAAGTATCCATAATATTAATCAATCACAGTCAAACAGCAATAAATCTACAAGATGAAATAAAAGCAAAGAAAATAGAATACTAACCAAACAAAGGCTTCTAAAACACGGAATTCGTTACGAGCCACAAACTTTTTTTTCATCATCTAAATCAACTATCTTCCAGTAGTGAATTCACTTGGTAATTTTTCCGTTCATTCCATTTCATCATATAAGCAGACTTGATGTAGAGTTGGCGTTCGCATGTCTGTCACTTCATCCACTGCCATGCTCCGGTGAAAATTATGAAAGCAGAAAAATTATTATGTTCAAAGCGTTCCGGTCTCACGATTTCCGGCTTCTCGCCTTGAGCGGGCATTTGCGAAGTCAGGCACATCATGCTCGCCGTGAGTGCCACGAATTCCTAAACAACCAAGTGCACACATTCACTGAGAACGCCAAATGGAGGTAACGTTTCAAGCTACTTTCGTGACGTCGTTTGGTATTGGGAGGAAAAAAATGAGACTAACGATAGTTGCTGGTGTCTGGCCTCGAGGAAAACTGAATAACTCTCGTGACGTCGTGACACGGTATTGCTTTGCGTTTCTGCTACCAGAGCCACCAGAGCCACCAGAGCAACTGTTGTGGTAACAACTGACATCGATGAAATGTTCTTTTGTGCATTGAAATGCGAATCTTTGCAACATAAAATACGATTTAAACACAACATCTCAATCAAAAATGTACGTGTTTGATCTTGTGATACTTGATATAATAATAATTTATAAGTTTTTTTAAGTTCTATTTTTAATGTATTTGCATCCTCAGAGCAGAATCTCAATAGAGAAACAAAAAAGTAGATTGAAGTACCTTGTACCTTTTAATTCCGCCCTAATTGCTTATCTTAGACAGTTATTCATATTTCTACTACCACTTATAGTGTCGATAAATGAAGAATAAACTAGAAATCAACTGATGTGAGCACTCCAGAGTACCAGGCCCAGGTTTCGTCAGGTCCTTTTTGGGGACCTTACCGTTTTATGAGCAAGTCATACCGTGCGACATGTCAATCTCCATGAATTTAAATGATCATGTCAATAAACGCAAAATAAAGTGGATACCAACTGATATAATCACTCCAGAACACCTGATTCAGGTTCAAATAGGACCTCTTTGGGGATAATTACGTTCAATGATAAATACATATCGTACGGCATCTCAATCTTCATGGATTTGAATGATCGGATTTTACATACATTATGTTGAATACAGCTGTAGATTGATTCAACAGGAAAACACAGTTCAGACAAAGTTATAATCTAAAACGTGAAACAAAATATTTCGATGCGAGAAATAAACTCGAAATTATTTAAATACTTTAAAAACTAACATGGTTGGTAAATGGCTGGGCATGGCGTACCATTGGTACCTCGCGTACCTGAAGGAATAAAATAGACCCCTCTGTGCGGTCCTTAGCCTCTTGCCCAGCAACTCCTATCCCTACCTCCTCGCGGTACTGGCCGGGGTACGAGTAACCTTAGGGAAGATCGGGTAACCAACCCCCGGTGGGAACTTTGGTCGTATGCTGACAGGGAAGGGGGGGTTTGCTTTTGCTTTTGCTTCTGCAAACCTTGAGCGTCTGTACTCCATGTTAGGAGCGGCTCACAACAGCGTCTGTTCCCCATGTCAGGGGCGGCTGATCATCGTCCGAGTGCCAGAGAAGGACTCTAAGCTAAACTGCGCACTATGGCCCTCCGAACATTTAGGGGGAATGGTCCTCCGGAAATCTAGGGGGTTGGTGTCAGGCCCTGCAAGCCAGCCGTAAAAACACATCAGCACAGGAACGTCATCGAGAGAATACGGACCGGAACAATCGGCAAAGACCACAGCGACGGAAATGGACTAACGATTGGAAACTCGGTACGTGGAACTGCAAATCTCTCAACTTCATCGGAAGCACACGCATACTCTCCGATGTACTGAAGATCCGCGGTTTCGACATCGTAGCGCTGCAGGAGGTGTGCTGGACAGGTTCGATGGTGCGAACGTTTAGAGGTAATCATACCATCTACCAGAGCTGCGGCAACACACGTGAGCTGGGAACAGCTTTTATAGTGATGGGTGATATGCAAAAGCGTGTGATCGGGTGGTGGCCGATCAACGAAAGAATGTGCAAGTTGAGGCTCAAAGGCCGGTTCTTCAACTTCAGCATCATAAACGTGCATAGCCCTCACTCCGGAAGCACTGATGATGACAAGGACGCATTTTACGCGCAGCTCGAACGCGAGTACGATCGCTGCCCAAGCCACGACGTCAAGATCATCATAGGAGACTTAAACGCTCAGGTTGGCCAGGAGGAGGAGTTCAGACCGACGATTGGAAGGTTCAGCGCCCACCGGCTGACGAACGAGTACGGCCTACGACTGATAGATTTTGCCGCCTCCAAGAACATGGCCATTCGCAGCACCACTGCAGACGGAATCACAAATCGACCACGTTTTGATCGATGGACGGCACTTCTCCGATATTACCGACGTCAGAACCTATCGTGGCGCTAACATCGACTCTGATCACTATCTAGTGATGGTGAAACTGCGCCAAAAACTATCCGTCATCAACAATGTACGGTATCGACGCCCGCCTCGGTA
Organism: Aedes aegypti; assembly: GCF_002204515.2. Taxonomy (NCBI): domain Eukaryota; kingdom Metazoa; phylum Arthropoda; class Insecta; order Diptera; family Culicidae; genus Aedes; species Aedes aegypti. The sequence goes on from NC_035109.1 coordinate 188,582,206, forward strand.
TAACCTAGCGCGACTGGCCCAACCGAACGTTGCTGCCGCATACGCGCAGCATCTCGAGGTAGCGTTGCCGGAAGAGGGCGAGCTTGGCGAAGCCCCTCTTGAGGACTGCTGGAGCAACATAAAAGCAGCCATCAACAACGCAGCCGAGAGCATCGTCGGGTACGTGGAAAGGAGGACATGTAACGATTGGTTCGACGAAGAATGCAGGCAGGTTTTGGAGGAGAAGGATGCAGCGCGGGCTGCAATGCTGCAGCAAGGAACGCGACAAAACGTGGAGCGATATAAAAGAAAACAGAAGCAGCAAACCCGCCTATTCCGGGACAAAAAGCGCCGCCTGGAAGAAGCGGAATGTGAAGAAATGGAACAGCTGCATCGTTCTCAAGAAACGCGAAAGTTCTACGAGAAGCTCAACGCATCCCGAAAAGGCTTCGTGCCGCGAGCCGAAATGTGTAGGGATAAGGACGGAAGCATCTTGACGGACGGACGTGAGGTGATTGAAAGGTGGAAGCAGCACTACGATGAACACCTGAATGGCACGGAGAACACAGGCGACGAGGGTCACGACAGCGGAGGAAGTGACTACGTCAGCACGGCGGATGAAGGAAACCAACCTGCCCCCACATTGAGGGATGTTAAGGATGCCATCAGCCAGCTCAAGAACAATAAGGCCGCTGGTAAAGATGGTATTGGAGCTGACCTCATCAAAATGGGCCCGGAGAGGTTGGCCGCCTGTCTGCACCGGCTGATTGTCAGAATCTGGGAAACCGAACAGCTGCCGGAGGAGTGGAAGCAAGGGGTCATATGCCCCATCTACAAGAAGGGCGACAAACTGGAATGTGAAAACTATCGTGCGATCACTATCCTGAATGCCGCCTACAAAGTGCTATCCCAGATTATCTTCCGTCGTCTATCATCAATAACAAATGAGTTTGTGGGAAGTTATCAAGCTGGTTTCATCAACGGCCGCTCGACAACGGACCAAATCTTCACTGTACGGCTAATCCTCCAGAAATGCCGTGAATACCAAGTCCCAACGCATCACCTGTTCATCGATTTCAAAGCGGCTTATGATAGCATCGACCGCGAAGAGCTATGGAAAATCATGGACGAGTACAGCTTTCCCGGGAAGCTCACAATACTAATAAGAGCAACGATGGACGGTGTGCAGAATAGCGTGAAGATTTCGGGCGAACATTCCAGTTCGTTCGAATCCCGCCGGGGACTTCGACAGGATGATGCACTTTCGTGCCTGCTGTTCAACATCGCGCTAGAAGGTGTCATGCGGAGAGCCGGGTTCAATAACCGAGGTACGATTTTCACAAGATCCAGCCAATTTGTTTGCTTCGCGGATGATATGGATATTGTCGGCAGAACATTTGGAACGGTGGCAGACCTCTACACCCGCCTGAAACGTGAAGCAACAAAAATCGGCCTCGTGGTGAATGCGTCAAAAACAAAGTACATGCTGATAGGCGGAACCGAGCGCGACAGAGCCCGCCTGGGAAGCAGTGTTACGATAGACGGGGATACTTTTGAGGTGGTTGATGAGTTCGTCTACCTCGGATCCTTGTTAACGACTGATAACAACGTTAGTCGTGAAATACGGAGACGCATCATCAGTGGAAGTCGCGCCTACTATGGGCTCCAGAGGAAGCTGCGGTCGAGAAAGATTCACCCCCGCACCAAATGTACCATGTACAAAACGCTTATAAGACCGGTGGTCCTCTATGGACATGAAGCATGGACCATGCTGGAAGAGGACCTGCAAGCACTTGGAGTGTTCGAACGAAGGGTGCTTAGGACGATCTTTGGCGGAGTGCAGGAGAACGGTGTGTGGCGGCGGAGAATGAACCACGAGCTCGCTAGGCTCTACGGCGAACCAAGTATCCAGAAGGTTGCGAAAGCCGGAAGGGTGCGCTGGGCAGGGCATGTTGCAAGACTACCGGACAACAATCCTGCAAAGATGGTGTTCGCGTCGAATCCGGTTGGCACAAGAAGGCGGGGAGCACAGCGAGCGAGGTGGCTTGATCAGGTGCAACAAGATCTGGAGAACGTGGGCCAAAATCTAGGTTGGAGAGACACAGCCTTGGACCGAGTAAATTGGCGTAACATCGTTAACGAGGTTTTATCAAATTAATTGATGTAACACCAACTAAATAAAATAAAAAACTAACATGTGAAAAAGTTCTAACTTTCATGCTGCGAGTAAAGGATCTGCAAGGAAGTAACGTTAAATATATGTGCAAACTGCGAAATAGACAATAATTCAGTAGAAAAGTTTGAAATCTGTTTCGAACCTTTTGGATAAATATAGTTTATTAGAGTGTGAGATTTAAAATGGTAAAAAAATGTTTTCACTTTTAAAAAAATCGCTTTAGAAAAAAAAGTTCTTTGACTTGGGACGGACCTGGTGTAGTGGTTAGAACACACGCCGAGGATCTGGGATCGAATCCCACCCTCGAGATAATCACTTATTAACGACTTTCTTCGGAAGGAAAATATTGTAAGTTCAATCAATCGTTAGAAAATGCATTTTGCCGAAGTTGGATTTTTCTCGGAATCCATGCAAGATACCTTACTTCGGAATTATGGTGCATTCGAGCGCATCCAAATGCGAATCGAATGCACCACTTCCGAAGATAGGTATCTCTCATAAGTTCTGAGAAAAATCCAACTTCGGCGATGAACCATTTCCAATTTTTTACCGCAACGACAATAAAACCGTTGGATCCGACATGAACTAGCCCAGGGCTAAATATCTCGTTAATAAAGATAGAAAAAATAATGTTCTGCGACAATATTAACAAGTTTTTCAGCGAAACATTCTTCCATCTTTATTTGCGCATGAAACAAGTTGCCGCATAGCAATGGCAGCCCACATACTCGCAATGTTCATTAATTTTTTAGGTATCTATAAATTTTAACTAAGAGCATGAAGCACAAGTTGTGTTTCCTCTGCGAGGATTATAGCCACTTCTGTCTACAAAGGTCATCCTTTGTTGCCAGGAGTGCTGACGACGATGTCATGACAAATGCTTGATTGCGCCATGTTGACATATCGGTGTATTTGTAAAATCACCAAACAGGCAGTATCGTGACTCAAAATCTCGTTAATATCCGGCATTTCCTCAAACTAGTTAGTTCAGCATTGTGTGTATATATTTCAAATAATTTTCCAAAATTCACAGTATTTTTGTTGAAAAAAAAACAATGAAAATATATAGATGATTCTTTGTTCTGTCAGCTTTTCACTGACGAGATTTCCTATTTCACTTAAAAATTGACAATCTATATTCAAAGAAAAACTATCGCACAATTTTCTTTTCATAAGTGAAGAAAACGAATTTAGTACCATTTAATTCCACTAGAGTTTGTATCCTTACACGCTTATTTTGACCTCAACTATAAGGTCGTCTTTAGAGTCGTGGACTAGATTCGACTTTAGCACAGTCCAATCTAGTACATGATTACAGTTGAGGAAGGAAAAAGCGTATCTGTCAAAGCATAAAAAACAAGTTGGAATTAAATGGTATGTATGTTTTTATTATTATTATTATTATTAGCTTTATTAGGGAGATTTTCAGCCCGCGGCTGGTTCATCTCCATATATATATGGTTTTTATTTACTCATAGGTATTCCGCCAACCAGTTCGAAGATTAAATTTCATAACTACTTTTTGTGTCATACCAATAAATGTTCTCACTGGATCACTAGTTATATTGCAATGTTTATTTGTTGTACTTCGTAATCAAATAGTTATTAATATTGCTGTGTGCCCAGTGCGCATCGTACTTTCGTGCTGTGCGTACACGAATTCTCTCTGCTCTTGGAAGTTTTCTTAAAAACTACCTAAAGCAATAAAACAGTACTTTGAAGTGCTAAAAAAACAGTTCTTTTTAGTGCTAGAATTAAACACGGTACTTTTCAGTGCTGCTAAACCAATACTTTTCAGTACTATTATTCTACTATTGATCCCTTTACGATCCTTGTTTGGACCCGTGCCTTCGATTTTTCATTGGATTCGTTGGCGAAAGCTAGCGGTGGTAATCCTTCTTGGACACCGTCTTGAGAAAAAAACCTCTCGAAGGTCACGTTTTCATTCGTTTATAAACAAAACATGGTATCAGCAACAAACAAAAGGAAGGGTGAATCTCTGAATTCACAACTTCCTTCCAAAAAAGTGGGATTTAAAACTGTCACTAAACGTGGCAAGAATGTAAAAAAGGACGTTTCTCCGGAATGCGAACTTTCTTCCAAGGGTGAAATGAATAATTGTATCGAAATGAGCAATCAGTTCGATGCTCTAGACAAATTTTCCGAGCACCAAATCGAAGCAGCCTCTAGTCCATGCTCTTTGATTCAAGGTGAGGATGTAAAGATTGCCGAGTATCGTGATCAGCTGTTCTGAATTTGGGGGAATTAGGCAGGAGATCTTGAACTCCATCAGGGGAATCAAGGTTTCCTTCCAAATCGCAAAGACAGGAGACTCTCGCTTTTTGCCGGAAACTCTTAAAGATCGCGAACTTCTTCTCAAACATCTTGAAGCGAAGAAGCACAATTTTTTTACTTATGACAACAAAACTGAGCGTTTGTTCGAAGTTGTCTTGAAAGGTCTCCCAAGTGACTCTAAGTCACCTGAAGAGATCAACAATGGAATTAAAGATTTACTTGGATTTTCCCCAGTCCAAGTAATCATTATGAAAAAGAGAACCCAATCTGGCATTGCTCGGAAAGGGCTTTCTCAAGAATATTATTTAGTTCACTTTAACAAAAAAGAACTAAATAATATTAAAGCTTTAGAAAAAGCATAACTTATGTTCGATGTCCGTGTGACGAGGGAACATTTCCAGAAACCTGGAGGAAATTACCAGAGCCCCACTTAATGCCGTCGGTGCCAAAAGTAGGGTCAAGGTACAAAAAATTGTCGCATGGGTGCTAAATTCATGATTTGCGGAGGTTCTTCTCACGCCAAGGACGTCTGTCCAGTGAAGGAAGATATCACCAAGTTTATATGCTCTAATTGCGGGGAGAATCATAAGTCAAATTTTTGGAACTGCCCTTCACGCAAGAGAGTCATTGAGGCTCGTGTCAGATGAAAGATAATATCCGTTACGATAACGGTCGTTTCCGGAATTTTCCGGAAAAATACTCATTTTTCAGTTAACGTTCGCTTGATTAGGAATCATAACCGTCAAGATGATCATAACCATGCTTATTCACAAACTAATTTTCTTTCGTCGGGTAGCCGTTCGAATCTTTCAATTTCGAATCCACGGTAAATCCTTTGCCGATATCGTAGCAGGTAATTTGAACTCTTCTTCTATTCGTACTATGAGTATTCATTCTAATTGTTTCAAATCAAATGAAAAAAAAAACCCTACCGCCACAGGTAACATCTACTCCACCTCTTCGTCTACCGAAAATTCTAATGGGAAATCATCAGATAATGTACCGACTTCAAGTGATATGTCTGCCTATGTTTTTATTTTTTTCTAATGGATCCAAATAATAATTTGAATATTTTAAATTGGAATGTTCGTTCTCTGAATGGTAAAGAGGACGAGCTGTTTAATTTTCTTACAGCTAATAACGTGCATATAGCAGTTATAACTGAAACGTATTTGAAACCTGGATCTAAACTCAAAAGAGATCCTAACTTTTTTTGTTTATCGTAATGATTGACTTGATGGGGCATGTGGGGGAGTTGCAATCATCATTCATAGGCGTATAAAACATCAACTGTTTTCGTCATTCGAAACTAAAGTTTTTAAAACTTTAGGTGTTTCAGTTGAAACACAACTTGTTTAATATACTTTCATAGCTGCTTATTTGCCTTTTTAATGCTCTGGACGTTGGTCATTGGTGACTTCAATGCCAAACATCGGTCATGGAATAATTCTCAAAGTAATTCCAACGGCAGAATTTTATTTGATGAATGCTCTTCAGGATATTTCTCAATTCAATACCCTGATAGCCCTACGTGTTTTTCCTCTTCTACAAATCCATCTACGATTGATTTGGTCTCAACCGACTCTAGTCATCTTTGAAGCCAACTGATTACTTATGCTGATTTGGATTCTGATCATGTCCCTGTTAAATCTCAAATATCCCATGAAGCGATTCATAATCCTATCAGCTTCACTTTCAATTATTTTCGCGCCGACTGGAATACATATGAAACATATATTGATAGTCATCTTGATGTTAACATTTCTTTTTAAACAAAACTTAATATTGACAATGCTCTTGAAACTTTAACAAACTGCATTGTTGAAGCCAGGAGCATTGCAATTCCAAAATGTGAAGTAACATTTGAATCCGTGATTATAGACGATGATCTTAAACTCTTGATCCGTCTTAAAAACGTAAGGAGAAGGCAATTTCAACGCACTCACGATCCTGCTATGAAAATTATATGGCAGGATTTGCAGAAAGAAATCAAGAAACGTTTTGTACAATTAAGAAACACAAACTTTGAAAATAAGATTTCTCAATTAGATCCTGGCTCTAAGCTCTTTTGGAAATTATCTTAAATCTTGAAAAAATCTCAGAAGCCAATACGGCATTGAAAGAGGAATACAAATTATTACTAACTTATTGCGAAAAAGTTCAAAAACTAGCTATGATTCCAATAAAAAATCAAGTTACTCAGGACTTCGAAATCAAGAGAAAGTTTTCTAAAATGCCTGTGAGACTGATTTGCAATAAGTGAGAACTATTATTAAAAACATCAAAAATATGAAAGCTCCTGACGATGATGGAATTTTCTACATCCTCATCAAGAAACCGCCAGAAAGTAGCTTATCATTTTTAGTTGATATATTTAACAAATGTTTTCCATTAGCATATTTTCCTGACAAATGGAAAAATGCTAAGGTTGTTCCAATTTTAAAACCAGACAAAAATCCTGCAGAAGCTTCTAGCTATCGTCCAATCAATTTGCTTTCCTCCATCAGTAAACTGTTTGAACAGGTCATTTTGAATAGAATGATGGCCCACATCAACGAAAATTCAATTTTTGCCAATGAACAGTTCGGATTCCACCATGGACATTCGACCACTCATCAACTTTTACGTGTAACAAATTTGATCCGTTCCAACAAATCTGAAGGCTATTTTACTGGTCTTGCTCTTCTAGACATATAAAAAGCATTCGACAGTGTTTGGCATGAAGGTTTGATTGTAAAATTAAAAAACTTTGATTTTCCAACATACGTTGTTAGAATAATTCAAAGTAATCTGCCTATTCGTTCACTTCAGGTTAATTATAAGAACTCCGGATCTGAAAGACTTCCTATAAGAGCTGGTGTTCTTCAAGGCAGTATTTTGGGACCAATATTATACAATATTTTCACATCTGACTTACCTGAGATACCTCAGGGATGTCAAAAATCCTTGTTTGCGGATGACACAGGCCTCTCCGCCAAAGGACGAAGCTTGCGTGTCATCTGTAGTCGATTGCGAAAAAGTTTGGATATATTTTCTTCATACTTGCAATAATGGAAGATTTCTCCTAATGCTTCAAAACTCCAATTACAAATATTCGCACATAAACCTAAAGCTCTTTATTTGAAACCTTCAAGTAGACATGTTGTCACGATGAGAGGGGTTCCAAGAATTTAACTTTCAAAAATCACATTGAGGCATTCAAGCCAAATGTAATAAATATGTAAAATGTCTCTATCCCCTTATTTATAAAATATCAAAACTTTGTCTCAAGAACAAACTTTTGATATTCAAACAAATTTTTAGGCCAGCCATGTTGTATGCTGTACCAATATGGACAAGTCGTTGTTATACCAGGAAGGAAGCTCTGCAGAGCATTCAAAATAAAATTTTGAAAATGATTCTGAAGCTTCCTTCCTGGTATAGTACCAATGAATTAAATAGAATATCCAATGTTGAAACATTGGAACAAATGGCAAAGAAAATCATCATAATTTCAGGGAAAATCATAACAATCTGCTATTGCCACGATTAATGCGTTATATGTTTAGGTTATGTTAGGTTAAGTATATTTAAACCATTTTTTCTCTAATAAGCAGGTGAAATCAACTCACCTGTAAAAAATCTGAACTACTACGGCAAATGAAATGTAATATGTTGTTAACACAATGTTAATGAAATCTTAAATTTGTTTTTCCAAATTAAGATGATAGTGTTGTCTTATAACACTGAACACCTATATATAAGAAATGAATGTAATGTTTGGAATGATAGTATGTAATAAAGAAATAAACAAAAAAGAAATAATTTAAAAATGTTGTACGGAATTCGATTATTTTTAACTCTCGTAGTATTTATCCAACACTCTACACTAACGCAGCGTAACGAAAATAACATTTATGCAACAAGTTGCAAAATGATGATTTTTTCAGCACGAGTTGTACATGTATCCAACGAGGCTCGCCGAGTTGGATAAATACAACGAGTGCTGAAAAAATCGAGTTTAGCAACGAGTTGCATACAACATTTTTTGCTATTTCGAAAAATGCCGTTTCAACTCGATGAACTCTAAAAGCACAAATAAACATTGCAAGAGAACCCACATGGGCATACAGCCATGCGTAGTTTCAATTCAGTATTTTTCAATCACGTAGGCTGTGGCACAGTAGGGTAACCAATATATTTTGGACCTCTATATATTTTGGACCCCCTGGGCCATTTTCCTGCAAATTTTCCAGTTTAAATCGAAAGATCAATATAATCCGCATGCCATTTGGAAATATAGGACCATTCCGCACTTGCATCAAGCGTTTGTGCATGGAAAATGTGTTTATTTTATCTGAAATTAATTTAATTTAATCGGTCCATCCATGCAACCGTTACAACACGTTACACACATAAATTGAAGACGTCAGAAATTTTTCAAATGCAAACAAAAACTTTTTTCCAATTTCTGAACTAAAAGCGTAGAATTTCCTCGCTTTTCCATTGTCAATCGATTGATTAGACTATGGGCAAGCATATTATACAGCCAGTGCCGTGGACTTTGTCGCCAAACGATAAAAAATTGCCGGGGGTCCAAAATATATACTTTGAGGGTCCAAAATGTATTGGTGTGTACAAAATAATGAAAAACAGTGCATCATAATTCAATTATTTTCGACGCCTTTTGGATCCTACATGGCCGTATAGGCATTTTTATCTCGTAGAGGAAGTTTTTTTCTACATTTTGGTATGTTATTTGACTTGGTTACGCTGTGCAATTAATTAATTGGGACAAAAATGTGAAATCACTTCCTTAGGGGGTCCAAAATACGACCGTTACCCTAGTACCTATGAATGTCACAATTCTTCTCGTTCCCATCGGTATCATGTAGATCTATATTCCCTATTAGATGAATGAAGAGGTAAGAAATCTCAGTGACTACAAATGCTGGACGATCCGACCCCACATCAGTATCGCCAACCTGTGTCGGAGCCTGATCGCACAACGGATGTAGACTCTAGTGAAGTGACTCGCCGTGTAAACGCTATAGGACACCGACAATTCTCACCTCACGTCAGCCATAGAACAAACTCAAGAATCAGATGCAATTGTGCTTTTTATGTGCGGCATATAAGGCAAGACCGAGTCGGTGAGGTGTCGACTCGCTTCCATTTGATTAACATTAGTCGCATCACGTCACCCGAGGTGAGAACGACTCGTCTCGACTCACACGCCGCGCACAATAAGCATGGCATGAAGAGACTAGGACACTCAGTTGTTCGGTTGACGCCTACCAAAACAGTACTGAAAAGTGCTACTTTTCAGCACCGAAAAGAGTGCTGAAAAGTTGCACTTTACAGCACTGTTTTATTTAGTAGGAAAAGTAGGCCGTTATGTTGATCAACTTCTCAATGAAAAGTTGATTGATTTGCAACGGAATAGCAAAATAGTTATTTATGCAACAAGTTGCAAAATGATGATTTTTTCAGCACGAGTTGTACATTTATCCAACGAGGCTCGCCGAGTTGGATAAATACAACAAGTGCTGAAAAAATCGAGTTTTGCAACGAGTTGCAAACAACATTTTTTGCTATTACGAGAAACTCCGTGTAAGCTGGATCATTTCCAAAAGCACAAACAAACATTTCAACAGAAACCACGTGGGCATACCGTTTCGTCTCAAATTCCGAACAGACTCATATTCCGAACACTTGGCTTTTGTATGGCGATTGGATTGAAATGTTTCACTGAAATGTGTCATTAAATTACAACGAAATGGCAGTAAATTGTAATTCAATTTTAATGTCTTCCAATCTACTTTATACCTCGGCAGTAGTGATGATTATCTAGTTCGAGACTAGTAAAACTAGCTCAGATGAATTTATTTGCGAAAATATTCATTTGAATACGAATTTATTCGTGCTGTTTGGAATTTGAATCAAGGTGTTCGGAATATGAGACAGAATGAACACAGTGTTCGGCATTTGAATCAAAATGTTGTTTCACGCTTTTACGTAAAAACAACACTAAACAAGTTCTAATAAACTATTTTATTGGCACACCTAACAGCGAACAGTTAGACTTTCCGAAGAAATAAAAATTTTCATAAAATCAGCTAATTTATTCCTATCAGGTGCATTTCAAGTCACTGTTGGCCATAAGTGTTCGGAATATGAGTAAAAACGGTACATCTACGCGTAGTATCATTTCAGTATTTTTCCATCGCGTAGGCTGCGACATGGTAGTATCTACGAATGTCACAAATTTTCTCGTTCACAGACCAATATTCCCTATTGGAGGACAGAACAGGTAAGACGACGCGAACAGTAGCGGATACTACTGCCACCTTTACGAGTTCTCGATCCGTTCCCAAACCAGTATTGTCGATCAATCGTTAGAAAATGCAGTTCGCCGGTAACTGATTTTTCTCGGTATTCATGCTAGATACTCTGCATCGGAAGTAGGGTCAATTAGTGCATATCCGGATGTGAATCGAATGCACCACTTCCGAAGTTAGGTATCTCGCATAGTTTCCGAGAAAATTCCAACTCCGGAGAGAAACCGATTCTAACTTATCATCGCGCCGACAAGATTACCAGTCTTGCATCTGTATCGCGCATCAGCTATAGAATCAGATGCTATAGCAGAATAGACTGGAATATTTATTTGACGTCTCCCAAACAATACTGAAAAGTGCTACTTTTCAGCACCGAAAACAGTGCTGAAAAGTAGCACTTTTCAGCATTGTTTTTTTTTAATAGGAAAAGCAGGCCATTATGTAGTGCAAATTGTCAATGAAAAGTTGATTAATTTGCAACGGAATCGCAAAAATAACTATTTTGTGTGTGTCAAGGATCAAATTATTTGTTAGGGTTGCTGAATCTGATGGCGTTCTCAGAAATGTTCCTGCACGTCACAATTTTAAATTACGTGTCGCCAAACTTGTATGAAAAACTGGCTCCATTGATGTTCACATAACATTTAGAGTATGTTTTATCAAACTTTAGTGATTAATCCACAAAGCATGCAAAATAGAACTTTAACTTTCATTGCGTATATCATTTAGTTGAAATTGCTCAATTAAATTTAGATTAAATCGATTTTTTCTTCGTTTCTCTAATATGGCAAAATACAATACTCAAAACCATCAAAAATTAGCTTTTGAGCATCGAAAGTATTATGAATTTTATTTATAAGTATTGTTATACGCATGAACCTTTAATTATTTGGCAAATTAAGCAAATCAATTGCCATACAAGCTGGCAAACTTACATTAAAGTTGGCTGAAATAGTCAAATTTTGCATTTTTTTAACCGTGATCGCGCACGGGTAGGACATATTATCCGTTGTGCTTTTTCGGGATATTGGAATGATTAATTAGACGGCGTACGCCGGCTTCTTGCCATTGCAATGGTCAAACGATAACTATTTAGTTGCTATATTACATACACATACATCGAGGGGCAGGGACATACATTTCTGGACAAACATTTGAAAAGGGCCCAAGAGGTCTTGAGCCTTTTTTTACAAACGCTGCTTTTGAGCCCTTCTTAGCTCGCCCACGCAAACTAACACCACTATCAGAAAGATTGGTGTTAGCTCTTCCTTATAGTGGTATTGGTGAGCGTGATCGAGTTGAATTGGGCTCAACAGCATCTTTCAAAGCCAATGTTTACCAATGTCGATGTGCCCTTTTGAAATGTTTGTCCAGATTTACTCATTTGCACAAACAAACCGTCAGTGTCTCAAAACCTAGACGTGCTATGATATTGATGAGACCGGCTGTTGATTCAGCAACCCTTAATTAAGGAAATAGCGGTAGTTTGGTACATGAGATGAAAACGTGTTCCGCAGTGTAACTGTAGGTTGGGTAAGTATGACCTCTTACACTACGTATCATTTATTGCATTGATTTTTTTTTATTCACATATTTGTATGATTTTGAACCTATCATTTTCCTCCCCTGAAACGTTACCTAATTTGCGTTCGACTAAGGCAAGCAAAGCTCCATATAGAATGGTACGCTTCCAATGTGAGCAAGATATTTGTTCCTGAACAGCATACCGCGGTAGAGCTAGATCAAGTTCCATGAAATTAATCCCATGCGAATAGCACTTTAAACGTACCATCTAACTATGAAACCTATTCCGGTCGATTTTGTTCATCAATTTAATTATGATTTTATCTCCTGACAAAACACACAAACTAGCCACTTCTACATGCATATCTAGCCACGTGAAATCAAGAAAAGCAACTAGAGCGGCGATAGTGGGTTGTTTTATATTCATAGAATGGTTTAACGCGACATCCTCCAGGATTTTGAGGTTCACCTTTTTCGGTTATGTTGCTGGCATGATAACGATAAATACGAAAACCTCCGCTTGCATGTTGTCCATGCTGGTCCTCTGCAGACTTTGGTGCGAGCAGCTCTAACTTTTTATGGTAGAATCACCACCAAAAGCTACTACATTCAGAAACGCGGCCGGCAGCACTATCGCTTGCTCCTATTTCACGTTTCATCCCAAGCACAATTCTGGTCTGGCTCAGTGCAGCGCCGGAAATTTTCACCAGCACATAAAATTGGTCGATTTTTGATCCTGTCCTGCCCAAGTCGCATCCAGAGCTTGGTGTGCGTGAGTCAGGCCTCAACCTCCAACCGCATAGTTCCGTAAAATGTTCAACTGGCGCGTGAAGGGGTTGTGGTCTGTTGGCGTCTGTTGATAATAAATCACTCATATTTTGGTTTATTTAGTTTTTCATCCTGGCCCTTTGGGCTTTCGTCGATTTATCCGACGCTTGTCCCAAAAACATTTTTCTTCCTCAGGCTCTTCGAAATAGAGAATCTGTTCAATGAAGTGATTCTTCTGCTCCCCGTTGTGTGATGAATGCTTTTTTTGCGGATCGTTTGTCATTATCCGTATAGGAAAAAAAAAATCTTTTATGATTCAAATTGAACGGAGATTTGCGTCGCCAAGGCGGACCGAAATGGATGACAAACAGATGGAATGTCTTTTGTCGATTCCATCGAAATTTCATATCTGCATCATATTGATTCCCTGCTATCTCCCAACGCAACGAAGAATGGTCCCTGCGTTACAACGGAAACTACTTAAAGTAAGGAAATGATATAATGAATGGCTCCTCCATTGCAGTCTGAGATGCAGTTAATTTTCCATTCAACATTGCCTCTATGAGTAACGAATCGAAGAGCGCAACAAAACAAGTTCTGGGGAACCAGCTCAAGTTCAGCTCATATTGCACAATATTAAAATAAGCGAAAAAACGCACACACAAAAGTGGATCGTAAGACTTTTTATGAAGCAGAATCATCTCATGGTTATTGAACAAGAAGTTCATTAAGTGGTTGGAAAAGTTTTCCAAACATCCTGTCGAAGTTTTTTTAATCTACTATATTGCTTCATCCCTTTCAACACGATATCAAACGCTGCTCAAAGAAATTTTCGAACTCTTGGAAATCTATAGAATAAATCTTGTTTAGCGTGAATGGATGCGATACTATCGTTCGTATCGTTTGAGTTAAAACAGGAAAGTTGGTTGAGTTAACATTGTCGTCCGACATAACTAACTTGACCAAGCTTCATGTTTCAAACGAAGAATTAGTTTAGCAATTGAGATTTTTTTTTCAACTTTTGTGTTGTCAATCAATAGTTAGAACATTCTAATGGAAGGTATCAGAAAGTCAGCTTCAGGGGCACGTTTTTTTTTTGCGAAATGGTAGATTTGTGCCATCACCATAAATTAAGTATATTTAATCATCTTATCTGATGGAATACGAAAGGGAAAATAAGTGAAATGAGAAATAGAAAAAAAACTATAACTTTCCAAAAGTATTTTAAGTGGGATTTTCATTTCAAAAATTTTCTTTTTTCGTAAAATATTGGATTTTTTTTTTGGCAATTTGTAGCAAGTAAATTATTGCTTAAAAACTTCTAAAACGTTTTTCTCAAAAGCAGGTTTTGCCACTTACACCCATGGGCGCTTCTTAAGATTTTGAAGCAATTAAAACTTAATTTCTAGTAACTAAAACCTGATCCAGAACATCAAGTATACAAGTTATAAGGAAAATTACCAATGAAAACTCACTAAAGTATCTAAATTGTTTTCGGGGACAAGCCGCATGATAAGTCATATAGTTATTGTTACAACTTGTTTTTAAATTTTACGGATATTTAAGGAAAACACAAACACTACTTTTATATTCACAGCACTAAAAATAGTCAAATTATTCACGACATTGACCCTACTTGTGTGGGATCATTGAATATGTTTTCAACTTTTTCCCGATGCAGTCTTTAGTTCGTAAGCGTATTTGCACGAAATTAGCACTAAGCACTAGCTGTAGCTATGATTCTAAGTATCAGGTAGTTTTATTTTTATCTTATTTAAGATATCAAATTCACTAGAAATAATGATTTGGCACGAAATGTCCACACAATGTGATCAATGGTTAAGGGTTCAGTTTTAACCAATTACGTAATAGAATTCAGTTTCAGCGATCATTCTAGGATTATCCATACGTGTATTCTTCTCTCTGGATTGGAGGTCGCTGTATTGGTTAAGCCTATTTGACCACTGTAATGGCCACAGTGAATCAACCACAGTAGATTTATGGCAGGGGGGTGACGTGACATCATCCTCCCGTGAACACTAGTTTCGATCCACCTCTCATATGTTCTCCAATCTGGGGTCATTACGCTCAACCACGTCAAGAATCGCCAACTTCACTGCTGGTCGTCGATGAAATCTCGATGAACTTCCGTGAGCTTCATAGCCGTGCGGTTAGCGTCACCAGGCATTTAACTGCATCGTGCTAAGGAATGTGGGTTCGATTCCCGCTTCAGACCGGTAAACTATTCGTGAGGATTGTGTTCCGACTGTGCCACCCCAGTGAACCACGTATCGTATAAGGATGTGCGCCAAAAATCTCATATTCATACGTCAAAAATCAGAATCGCACAATATGTCAAATCAAAACGAATAAATATTAACACAAATTGCATATAATTCTCCACTACGATTCATTGTCGACAAACTTTGTTGACAACGAACCATGCCGTAAATATTATTCAAAAGCCGCACTTATATCTCTGTTGAGAAGAAGCATGCCTGACAATAGTGAAAGAGAATTAGATGAAAAAGCAGATATTTTGAGCACTTTGTTGAAAGATAACATAAATAAGCTTGTTGTTATCAAAAGCATAAAATGCAACAGTAGAAAAAAATGGTATACAATAGAGTTGAAAAGTTTGCAACTTGCAAGAGACGACGCGTATAGAAAAGCTAGTACTAGTTGGGATGAAGCTGATTGGCGTCAGTACAAAGTTTTAAGAAATGAGTATGCATACTCTATCAGAAAAGCTAAAGCAGAATTCACTCAAAGGAAAATTGAACATAATAGAGAAAATAGCAAGCAATTATGGAAAACCCTAAAGTCGTTATGGAAGAGTAGAGAAAAACCACCAATCAGGTTGACATTTGATGGAGAGGTTGAAGAAAACGATCATGAAATATGTGAAAGGTTTAATAGTTATTTTGTGGATAGCATTCAGCAAATTAACAGCAGTATTGAAGATGTTCCGAACTGCTTTGAAGATGAGAGCGATCATTTTGCTGAAACATGGAATGTGTTCCATCGTATTTCGTATGATGTGTTGTGTAGATCTATTCACAAAATTGGTAGTTCATCAGGCATCGACAATGTAAATTTACAAGTGCTAAAAGATTCATTAGAAGTTACCGGAGAATATCTGCTTGGAATAATTAATGAGTCTCTAGAACAGGGAAATTTCCCTAGGAGTTGGAACCAATCAACGGTGGTACCAATACCAAAAGTGTCTGGAACAACGAAAGCTGAAGAACATAGCCCTATAAATATGCTACCAATTTACGAGAAAGTGTTAGAAATTATAGTTAAAGATCAATTACTTGAGTATTTAAATGAGCAAAAGATATTAATAAGTGAACAATCTGGATTTAGACAGAACCATTCGTGTGAATCTGCTTTGAACTTACTTTTGTATAAATGGAAACGAATGATAGAGGAAAAGAAAACGATTATTGTTTTATTTTTGGACCTCAAACGGGCATTCGAAACTATATCACGCCCAGAAATGTTAAAAGTTTTGAAAAAATATGGCATAGGAGGACAGGTTCTCAAATGGTTCGAATCATATCTATCCAATCGCACACAAATTTGTCAGTATAGAAACTCTACTTCAGTTCCAAAATCAGTGCCGTTTGGTGTTCCTCAGGGAAGCGTTTTAGGACCGATTTTATTTATTTTATACATCAACGATATGAAGAAAGCTATAAAGCATTGTGACATAAATTTATTCGCAGACGATACCGTTATATTCATTGCAGAGAAGAACGAAAAAACGGCAATTAGAAAAATGAGGGATGACGTGGAATTGTTGAGCAAGTGGTTGAAAATTAAAAAGCTAAAATTGAATGTGGAAAAAACTAAATGCATGATTATAAGTAACAAAAAACAATTAAATTATACTGAGCTAAAAATGGACATTGAAGGAATTGAAGTTGAGAGAGTGAATGTTTTTAAATACCTAGGGGTTTATATTGATGATAAATTGAAGTTCAAAGAGCACATAAATAATGTAATTAAAAAAGTAGCAAGAAAATATGGCATGCTAGTTAGACTAGGTAGTCAATTGACGTTTTGGAGTAAGATATTTTTGTATAAAACATTGGTGGCGCCGCATATCGATTATTGCTCTTCAGTTTTGTTTTTAGCCAGTGATACGCATTTGAGTAGGTTGCAGAGGTTACAAAACAAATTCATGCGGTACATATTGAATTGCAGCAAATACACGCCCATATTAAGAATGTTGGAAGCTTTGCAGTGGCTTTCAGTGAAAGAACGCATTGTTTTCAATGTATTGACAATTATTTTCAAATTAACTAATAACCAAATGCCAGAATACTTGACAAATATTATTGAACGAGGACGAAATATTCATACGCATCAAACTAGACGAAATTATGATCTACGTGTTGTGCCGTTTACTATGACAAGTACACAAAAATCAATATACTATAGAGGAATAAGAATTTTTAATGAATTGCCAAATGAAATTAAACATGCACAAAGTATCACTGAATTTAAAAGGAAATGTTCAAATTGGATTAAAAATAGATATAGATAATAAGATGATGTTTTGTACTCCGTATTTTTATTTGTAAATTGTAATTATCAAAAGATAAATAAATGAACTATTATAATAAATAGTATAATCTAGAATCGCATCAAGTTGTATAAACTGACAGATCATATATCAATGCAGATTAGCATCAAATGAAATCGCAATAACTTAGCAAAATTTGCCACCCGAGGTCGGTATTTTCTGGCGGTGGGCTTCAAAGAACAACAAAGCGTGTGTGCTGTATAGCAAACTTCCTTTCATGTTGGCAAATAATCACACTTTATTCATGTAGCGGTCTGTGGTGTAGTGGTATGGTACCGGTTTAGGGATCCGAAGGTCCGGTGTCCGAGTCTCGCTGGAAACTTTTTTTTTATTTTTATCGGAATTTTGTGGCATCGTATTGCTGACCATGGAAAGTCTGAAAAAGTCGTGCAAAGTGCGTATATGGCCTCCACTTTGGTGTGTATATAGCGTTTTAATGCATTTTATACGAGTGATTTGATCCATATGTAATGATGTAAAGCAAAAAATATACCAACCGAAATGTTGACTGGGACTAGGCGTTGCCTGCTAGTCCGTTGTCTAGTATGGTGGTTTCTTCAAAGGACAAAACGCCCACTGGAAGCATTAACGTGCCCGTGTCTTAAAAAAAACTCCGGTTGCCGTCCGAATAACGGCTTGATGGACCCGTTCACCCTGTCCAGGCACCACTGCTGTAACACGTTCTCTCGTCCATTGACTCTTGGCTTTCCCATTCACCACCAATACTTAATCTCCAATAGCTATCTCGAACCTCTCCAACCCACTTCAATCTCCTCGTGATTACAGGAGATATTCTTTCACCCACCTTGGCCAAAAGCGCTGCGTTATGGCTTGCGAAAGTCATCAACTGCTACCTAATACGGCCGGCGACTCAATAGGTTCTGTTGGAGATCTCTCCATTTACCATTTAAGGAACCTAGCAAAAACTGGTTGGGTGTGAGAACTCCCTCATCCGCCGATTGAAAGCAGGTTCCATTATCCTAATGGAATTCGGCTGAAAATCCACGCCGAACTATAAATCACCGTATTGCCGTAATGGTGGCTGTACACTACTTCCAATTGTATTGCGCGAACTGTAAGACAGGTGAATAAAGCCACCCACCTTTCCACTTGGCTTCTTCCAACTTTGAAAAGCATTGTACCGAAATAATCTATCCATACGTAGGTAAATAATTGGATAAACGGTTGTAGACGGATCGCTGGAAGCTGTGCTATTGCTGGAGAACTCGGTAGGACTTTCCTAATTCGGCACACCATGCAGTTCTACGACTAGGAAATTTCGAAGCGTTGACGCATTTCGTTGGTAACGGTCTGACGATTGGCGTGGCGAAAAACGCCGATGATACCAGTCCACAAGCAAGAACGTGATCTGATGTTGCCTCGGAAGGATTCCATTAGTGCAATCACAAAATGGGCAGTTTTTTTTTGTAATTATGGACCTCAAGTAACCTTTGCGTTCCCAACATGATTCCAGTTTCCTCTGGAAAGGATTCGGCCTGTGCAATTTTCCAAAGAGCTATCTCAGCACGTCTCACTTCGTCTTGGACGAAAACATCCAGTCGCATCGAAGCACCGCTGCGTTTAGGACGTGTATTATCGACGAATCGAACCCCAAACGACATGGTTCTCTGTGGACAAATCCAGCTGCTAACCCGTGTTGTATCGATAAATGATGAGCCGGTAGAATGGATGTGAATTTGTCGCAATTCTTCACACACGTTGTCCTGACTACCGTTTGTTGAGACCAGAATTCTTCCGGCCGGTGCAGGGTTGGTGCATCATGGGTGGCTATACAATGCTCAGCTCTATTGATCCTTCGATAGCCTCAAATATTCGGGCTTCTTCCACATTTGTTTTTGCGCAAACCAGTGCAACTTGAATGCCGTTTTCAGTTTCGATCCGGTAATACGCATAAACCTGTACAGGTTCTTCGGGATTGTGGCGAAATAAAATCGTCTGTAAGCTCCTAAGCTTGTAGCTTGCTTTGGAGGAATATTTCCCTAATGTCTTCAGAAACGGCCACCGGAAATAGCCGCTAAGTCGTAACGTTTGTCGTTTCATTATAATTTTAAAGCTCACCTGAGTTGCTTTTGATCCTTCGATCTCGACGCTTGCTCCTGCGTGGGCGAGTGACGACCACTTGTTCGGCGTACAATGCAATTATCGAATTACATCGCGAATCCGATTAGGCGTGATTATATCATGGATCACATCACCAACCATTGGTGACTCCCAGATCTTTACCGTATCCCACTAACCGCATATCCTTTCCATGACAACTGTGGAGATGCAGAGGTATACCCGGTCTCTAGTAACAATGGTTGTCGAACTAACAATCCTTCCCTTCCCCGACGACCATAAGGACGTGGCCGGCGCCGTTATTGACTTTTAAAAATTGAGCTCTCGATTTGTGCACATTGAAGAATGGTAAGCTAATCCCAAGCCCCATTCATTAATTCCCTGTGCAATTTCGATTGTTCTGGTCAATCACGGAGTAGCAACTACGAATTGTACGGTCATCTATGCATCTATGCTCATGCTCATGCTCATTCTCTATATATTTTTAAGGCTCACCTCCTCCGATTGCAGTTCATTACGCTTCACATTCCCAGTCCATTGTAGAGTCAACGGTTTGCTATGCTCGGAGAGGTGGGTTGATTTCATGGGAATATTTTTCTGCTCTTCGTTTTGACATTTTAACCGTTAAAACGATCAAAATGATAACAAACTGAGTTATCAAAATCTACTACATCATAACATCAACATTAGTTTTCAATTTGATCTCAAGCTTTGCTCGGGTAGCAATTGAACCCAGACATCTGCAGCACAGCTATGCTTTGTAGCCGCAGACATAACTACTAGGCTAAGAAAGGTTCTTTAAGACATTTACACTACCCGTCATAAATACGTACTCGCTTGAAAAAGTATTGCAACACTCAGCTGAATACTGAATATCCCAAGGTATTTTACAATTGAAATTCAGCTCCATTTTTGTTATTCATCATTTTCGAGATTTATCAAATATATTTCCATGCTATTAGACCCATATCAATGTGAACAAGTTGTGAAAAAACTGCATGAGAGGGGTCATTGATAAATTACGTCACGTACACAGGAAGAGGGAGGGGGTTTCAATGAAACGCGACTACCCATATAAAAATTGAAATCCATACAAAAAGTATGAAAGAGAGGAAAAGGGAGGAGGATGATCATGGCAAAACTTTGCGTTACGTAATTTATAGACGTACCCTTATAAAGAAATTGAAACATACAGAATTAAAATTTCGGAAGCCAAAGATGAATGTCAGCACTAAATCATTCAGTGACTTCAATTAAATTTTCTGTTAAATAACGTAAGAAAGATACAGACATACATACACTCCCGTGCAAAAGTTTGGGTTCACCCCCTCAAAAACATACAAAAGTGTTCTGTCCATATCTATGTGATTACTCTTGAAACTCTTTAAGCCGCATTCGAAAGGCAAAGAGTTATTCTTACTTCGTATGTATTTTTCCAAAAACATTTTTTGAATTTTGTATACTAATTTTTTACTTGAAGTTGCGACATTTTTTAAAAAACACACTGAAAATTCATATTCAATCTCCTCAGCATTGGGTCGACCAAAATTTTAAATCAAAGTGTCATTAGAATCGTAATCTTATATTCTTTGAAGAGACCCCACGAAGTTTTTGCGGAAAAATCTGGAAAGTATTCAAAATCAATGAAACAGTCAGTCAAGTCATCGTGCAAAAGTTTGGGTACACCCCTCAAACTTTTGCACGATGACTTGACTGACTGTTTCATTGATTTTGAATACTTTCCAGATTTTTCCGCCAAAATTTTGTGGGGTCTCTTCAAAGAATATAAGATTACGATTCTAATGACACTTTGATTTAAAATTTTGGTCGACCCAATGCTGAGGAGATTGAATATGAATTTTCAGTGTGTTTTTTGAAAAATGTCACAGCTTCAAGTAAAAAATTAGTATACAAAATTCAAAAAATGTTTTTGGAAAAATACATACGAAGTAAGAATAACTCTTTGCCTTTCGAATGCGGCTTAAAGAGTTTCAAGAGTAATCACAGAGATATGGACAGAACACTTTTGTATGTTTTTGAGGGGGTGAACCCAAACTTATGCACGGGAGTGTACATAACCATACATGTGTAACGTTCCGTTCTGTTCCTAAAGCTGACGGCTTTAGCGCCACCTTCTATTTCTAATTATGCTAATTGGTTTTATAATTTTAGTCTTCAAGAGCAAATATGGACCGGTCTAACCTTATCGTTTCCTTGCGCAACGATTTTCCCGCGTCGGACGTCCCTCGACGACGTAACTCGTCAGCGAAGAGGTGTATTGTGGCTCAAAACCTACCTTCGTCGTCACCAAGTGGTGTGTCGGAACAACCTAAGTGGTTCGCGCGCTGGCGTGTGTGTCGGGGTATAGATGTCCCCTATCGAAGTGGAGTGAAGCCGTTCTAGGTGTCTCGGCTACGCCACGCGACTTATTGACTGGCGATCCCACTTTCGAATTTCGTAGAAGGTGTTTCACAACAACGACGACAACCAATTTCCGTTGGGTAGGCCAAACGACGATACTGTAGGAATCGGTTTGCGTCCACGATGCTCGAAGTCCGAAAGAACGTGAATCCGGACTCTAGGCTGGCCCAAAACGGCCCTATACTTGCCGCCCACGTTGCTTGGGCTTTTATCTCCTGCACAACGCGGATTAGATTTACCAATTTGCTCACTAATTAACGAAATAGGCTTACCTGAACTCAATATTCCAACTTAATTAATGTGAGGATTTCTCTAACTCACTATTCACGCTCGACAAATTCAACGCTAAACACAAAAAAGCACACAAATTAAATTAACAACACTTAAATAACTTTAAACGATCGAAAACTCACTTCAAATTTAGTACAATAACGATTACTTATTAACTTTTCAATAGTAATATCACTCCGTCAAAAATCAACTACTCGATTCGAAGCACTCCACAATAATGATTTGACCGACGCGCCCTAGATTGGTTTCAACCTAATTTCTGCGACGCAATTTCCACCCATTGGTCGATTATAGAGAGAGCATTTAACTAAAGCATCATTATAGTCATTGTTTTAGAGTTTTCTACCTGGGTTGATTCTCTACGACGCAATTAATTTCTCTACTGCGCAATAAATTTGAAATTGATATATTTCGTTTTGTTTTCATTATCAAAACCTAGGTGGCGCAGGTTTGGTTCTTGTCTTCGATTCGCTTATAAGATCTGACAGCAAAACACAAAATACAGTAGCTGGCAGCATAATAACTGACAGCATACAAAAGCTCGATAGCTGACAGCATATTAACTGACAGCAAAATTCAAAACAGACACGGATAAAAACAAACGCTTCATGATGGGTTCACAATGATCTTACATTCTCGCCCATCCTAACCAAATAAAAATTTTGAAATTGAAGATTTTGAAATTTTTATACTAAACAAAACTAGTCTAATATTTACCAAGATCACTAACACGACATAACAAACGTTGATTGAATGAAGAATCAGAATGAAACTGTATCAAATTAGATGGAATGAAAACTATTTCGGAATCTCTGATCCATATGTAGTGGCTTTTATCCTATTCATATCATATCTACCAAACTATCTAGACTAACTCCAATGTAACACCTCAGAAATATCTGAGAACAAACTTTATCTACTAAATCAAATTTACCTCAGAAAGATCTGAGAACCATATCCTTACTATATGTCTTACTAAATCTACCTCAGAAACGCCTGAGAATCCTAATCATCAAAGTTAAACATACCACCGAATTACCTCAGAAACATCTGAGCATTCATTAAACTAACTCTACTTTCACTCAGATTCCAATCTGAAAAAAAAAAAATCTTAAACTGTACACTAGTTTGCCACGTACATACTTTGATCCAAATGATATGTTAATCTATGCTGTGAGTTATTTGACGTTATGAGAATGCTGTTAAACGGATCTGTCAAAATAAATCGGGTGGGGATGATGATTGGCCGGGCTATTGTCAAACGAAAGGGAAAGTGAAACGTAATCAAAACAAATTTGGATAGTGAATTGAACAAAATCATGAAATTTATGGAGAAATCGGTGAAATTTGGTAAAAACAAAGGGAAATCTATGGATCGATTGAAGGAAGTAAGCGACTGGACTATTGAATGAGGTATGTATCAAGTGAAATAGTGCTATTAGAGGTTGTTTATATTCGGAGAAAGTTTGGGTGTGAAAAGGAAAGTGGTCAACCTGATGATTCCTCATCCAACCAATTTGCGACAAAAATGACTCAAGACGAAAACTAAAGGATATTCTATCTAATTGAATAATTTTATCTAATGGTACCTAACTTATCAACAACGGAGGAAACACTATAGGACATCTCGACGTTGGATTATTGCCTTACACCTCTCTGAGTATTTTTGTTCATTGTGGCTTGTTTTTGTGCATCGGCGGATGCACCGTCATAGCTGGTTTTTTTTTTTTATGCTCGTTTCAGAAAAGATCCGTGGTAGCTGCCAGGGATCTTGTTTCCAGTTAGATCCTCTACCACATAAGTGTTGGTTCCGAGTACTTCTCGCACTCGAACCTTGCTAAATTTGTTTCCAAATTTGCCTACGAAGTTTTTCTGCTTATTGGAAAGGTGCATTTCCTTTTTATACACAACATCTCCAACTGAGAAGTGATGCTTGGCATTAGCTCGTAAATTATACGGCGTACTGTACCTCTTATAGGCTTTCATGAGATTTTCTCGTACAATATTAAATAAATTGCTTGTTTCTCGTTTTAGGTCCTCAGAGTTTCGGTTGTCCTGAATGCGTCTTAGGAGCTCATATTCATCTCCGCTGCTCACCATATTGCGACCAAAGTTGACGAAGTACGGCGTGTATCCCGTACTGTCGTGTACGTTCGTCCTAATCGCTTTCGCGATCTGGTGCACGGATTCATCCCAGTCCCGGTGATCCTTTTTGCTGTTAAGCGAACAACGAATCGCGGTGACGATCACCCGATTAACACGTTCGGTCGGATTTGGTGCTGGATGGTACACGGAAAGATTCCAGTGAGTAACCGAATATTTTTGCAATAGTTTTGTGAACAGTTCGCCTTTAAACACCTGTGCATTATCGGTGATACATATGGCAGGTGTCCCAAATAGGTTGAAAACCATGTTTTCGACGAAGGCACACACTGATTGCGCAGTTGCTGTTCGCATACATTGTACCATTACAAATTTTGAAAAGAAGTCGCTGACCACCAATATCCAAACGTTTCCTCTCCTGCTGCGTGGATATGGTCCAAGAAAGTCTAATGAGATTAGCTCCCACGGACGCGAACACAGTTTTGGTTTTCCGCATCGAGGAGTCATGTTCAAGTTAGGGACTTTCGATTCACGACAGACTTCACATCGGAAACAGAACCTTTTTACTTCAGATGCCATACGTGGCCAATAGAACCGTTCACGAATTTTTGCTAACGTTTTCACTGGACCAAGGTGGGCTTCTTCATGAACCCTACGTATAATTTCGGGTCTTTCATTGAACGGAACCACGTATTTCCATCTGAAACTGTTGTCTTCTATAAATGAAGTATTAGTGACAAATTTGTACAGTCTTTGATAGTGAAGTCTCGATACTTTTCGGGAAACTTCTCGATCATTTGCTTCAGCTGGGTTATATAAGGATCAGCTAAGGTTATTTCTACGGTATTAACCGCTCTTGACAGAGCATCTGCCGGAATATTTTCGCTCCCTTTGCGATACTGCAATAACAGATCGTATTTCGACAGTTTCAATGCCCAGCGTGCAATTCTGGGCGATTTGCTCTCAATGGACATGTTACGTAGGAAAGTGAGGCTCATCGCATCCGTCTGTACGATAAACTGCGAACCTTCAACGAAATGCTTGAAGTTTTCTATGCTTAAGAGGACAGCAAGGCACTCTCTTTCCGTCGCACTATACCGACGCTGAGTACTTGAAAGCTTCTTAGAAAAGTAAGCGATCGGCCGCCTCTCACCATCAACGTTCTGAGTGAGTACCGCTCCTATCGCAAGATCCGAACTATCGGTCTCAATAATAAACGTTTTCGTGAAATCCGAGTTCGAGAGAACTGGTGCTGTTACGAGAAGAGTTTTCAGTTTTCGTAAAGCTGCATCAGCCTCTTCAGTCCAAGTGAACTTTTTTCGATTCTTTTTCAAGAGATCGGAGATGGGAGTGGTGACTTCTGAGTAATTGGGTATGAATTTTTGATAAAATCCAGCCAATCCGAGGAGTCGCCTGATGTCCTTAATCGTCTTTGGCACGGGATATTCCAGAACAGGCTGAATCTTACTTATGTCCATGGATAAGCCATCTTCTGAAAGCACGTACCCCAAATATCGGATCTTCGTCTGACAAAATTTACTTTTTTGTAAATTTATCGTGAGACCCGCATTACGAAGTCTCCGAGCTACTTCTCTAATCAGTTCAAGGTGTTCCTCAAAACTATTAGAAACGATGATTATGTCATCGAGGTAGACATAAACTTTTGGTTCCAAATCGTGGCCCAATACTCGCGTCATAAGGCGAGCCATGGTCGCCGGAGCATTGGATAAGCCAAACGGCATTACGTTAAACCGGTATAGATTCTTCGCAGTCCGAAATGCTGTCATGTTCTTTGAAGATTCGTCTAGTGAAACCTGATAATAGGATTCACTAAGATCGATTACAGTGAAATATTTGGATTTCGGAATTCTCTGTAGTATGGCCATCATATTCGGAAAAGGGAACTCATCTCTTTTGGTGAATTGGTTCAACCTTCGCGAATCAAGGCAAATACGCCATTTTCCATTGGCCTTTTTAATAGGCAACAGAGGGTTCAGGAAATCTACGGCTTGAGGACATTCTTCAATGACGCCTAACTTTTTCATTCTGTCAACTTCAGCATCAATTACGCCTTCAACTGCTGGAGACCAACGATAGGATGGAAATTTCTTTGGTTTGGCTCCGGGGACTAACTCAATTTTGTGTTTTAACAGAGAGGTTCTTCCCAATTGACCTTCTTTGGTTGCTGGAAGAGTCTGAACCGCTTCGAACAAGAGTTGACGTTCTGGATCGCTCAAATTGTGTTCAGTTTGTAAATCATTTGCTTTTGTAATATGAGATTCAGGAATCTCCACTGTGGGCATTTCTAAACTTTCGTCTAACTCAATACTGGGCTTCTCGCTCAGTTCACACGGTTGTAGTTCAAAGCATACTGTCTCAGCGGTATTTCCAAAGTATTCTTCCACGAAGCACAAATCAATTTGATTAACTTTTGGCTCGTTTTCATCTGGGAGACGGCAGAGAGTTGAATCATTTCCAGAAGCTGTCAAGCGAAAGCCAAACTTATCAAGAAAGTCCATACCCAATATTAGATTTTTGGTAATCTCTGGAACAATGATCGTGGGAAGTACATGAGTTACATTCCCTATTGAAGAAGGTACGTTGGCGTATCCTTGGCAGTGATAACCGGTTCCATCAGCAGTTTTAACTTGCAGTGGAATCGGATGAATTTCCAGTCCTAGCTTTTCTATCGAGTCTAGTGCGCTAATTATTGAAATACTGGCTCCGGTATCTGCCAAACCTTCAAGTTCTTCGGAAAGGATTCGAACTTTTAAATGTGGACATCTAGAAACGGAAGTGTTTATCTGAAAGACTCGTCGGAAATACGAAAAGTTGGTGTTGGGAATGCTTAAATCACTCGTAGGAGGACAATGATTCCCTGAATCGTCCTCAACTACTCGTTTTTTGACTCTTCGTCCTCGGACCGAAGATTATGATGGTTTGGACACCTAAACGCCGTGGTGTCCATCATTCCGCAAATATGACAGAAAATTCTTTTCCTTTTGTCACAGTCTCGCCACAGATGACCTGTAGCATTACAGTTCCAACAAGTCATTTCTGCAATCTTCTGATCATTTGAAGACTTCGTCTCCGAATTGATTTTCCCAGGAATGTTGTTTCGGTTCTGCAGCATCTTTGATCGCAGCGCACATACATCGGCTTCTGTCGTATCCAAATAATCCTCATTTCCTTCGTCTTCTAAGGCGACATGGTGTACAGACTTGGATTGACTGTAGACCTGATACAAATTGCTTTCAAGCGCGTCAAACTTGTAGCACATCTGAGCCAAATGGTCTATGGACTGAATTGGCTCCAATGCTAAACGCCGCTTGTACGAGAGTTTCATATTTTCAACGATCATCTCGAATTTCTCAGCTTCTGACATTTTTCGAATCATACGCTGAGCCAACATCTCCATATCGGCCAGGAAAGCACTGAAAAGCTCGTTCGGCCGCTGCTTACGATTACGCATTTCTTCGCGTATCAGTCTGTCCCGATTTGGATTGTCGTATCTCATTTTGAGGTAAACTTCCAGTGATTCCCACGAGTTGAATTTCTCTTCATACGTAGTGTACCAAACGTAGGCGTTGTCCTTAAACAAAAGATGGGCATGCATACGAAGTTCCTGTTTGTTAATGTCATACGACCTACAGAGAATATCTATTTGCTTCAAGAAGTCGGTCACCGGTACAGAATTCGTATCGCCGGTAAATTTAGGCCACTTCTCGATTATCGCACACTGTTGATGAGGTTGTCGTCGAGAATACGAATTACCACGATAACTATCAACGTCAGCTTGGTATCTCCGTAAACCCGGTGAATCTATAGTCGATCTGTGATTAGGGATATTTCCAAACTGTATTGGATCAAAGCGATTTCCTTCTGCTGGGAATACTCGGTATGTATTCGCGAGATTTTGTCTCGGTGTGCTTCTAGCATCTGGACGAGGACCACTGAGTTGAAGAGGCGGACTAGGTTCACGCAAAATGGACTGCTGTGGTTGGTTTGCCCTGTTTCTCTGGGTATGTACTGGTTCATAATCTGCGAAACGCACTTGCGCGACTTCATCAGCCAAATTGTTGACCAACTTGTCCTGTCCCATCGAGTATCTGGTACCTTGTTGCGTCATCTGTTCAACACATCTCTTCACATAAGCCTCAATTTGTGAACAATGCACGTATTCATCCATATTTACATTTTCAGCGGTTATTCTTGACGACTGACGTACTTCGTCGCCCCTCTGAGCATACTGAGTACCAACCGGACGCGATTGAACTGGCTGTGGTGGACGTGTGAAATTCTGCTGATTGTCCAGTACCTCTGGAGCTCGACTGAAAGTCGGAATACCACCCTGTTGCGGATTCTGGAAGTTGAAATTGAGAGATGAAACTAACTGCGGTGGTGACTGCACGAACTCCGGAACGGATGGCCTTGCCGCACGAGGAATCGCCCCTGTAGATTGCTGCTGGGACGCAGTCGTACGCCAAAGATGGAATGCATCACTGTCTGGTCCGGGATTATTCGCAGCCCACTGACGATTAGCTGTAACTGGTCCGAAATCACCGCCAACTGCTCCTTCTACATTCGACGCTTCGGAGGAGTTCGAACGAACTGGATTTACCTGTCCATCTTCACCTGGACGAGGACCACTGGTCGCTTGCATTGTAACGCGCGGCGAGTTTGCTGTTCCTCCAACCATAATATCATCCTGCGGTCCTGGAGTTTCCATCGTGCGGAAATCCAAATGGAAGTACC
Organism: Aedes aegypti; assembly: GCF_002204515.2. NCBI lineage: Eukaryota > Metazoa > Arthropoda > Insecta > Diptera > Culicidae > Aedes > Aedes aegypti. The sequence goes on from NC_035109.1 coordinate 188,611,511, forward strand.
TCCGGGCTAAATCAGCAACCATGTCCAACAAGAGCCTACGATTGTCGAATTCAACCGGATTACGTGGCACGCAACGACGGATTCTCTGATGGTAATGAACCAATCTCGAAAGCATACTCCTGTTAGGTTCTTCAATCATAATCCTTTCAATTTCTTGCAGCTTGTACGGAACAATCTCGAGGTTCGCCTGCATCATGCGATCAGAAACCACCAAGGCTTTCGACGAATCTGGATCCCGAAGAAGGTTCCTCAGTTCCCTTCTACGAGTCTCCTGGCCGCCTACGAGAGGACACGCTCGAATAGCCAGCTCGTAATCCAGCTCTTCCTCATCGAGGTCGTCTGCATAAATTCGATACCAATCCATTTCAAAACACAATTATCACTTATCAGATCAAATTCAATTTAATAAGGCACTTCCAATCAACCCTTCACCAATATTTTGACAACCGCAAAAATGACAGCAGAAAAATAAGTAATTCAATTAAAAAGTAATATAGTTCAAAAAAAAAATGATGTAAGACCAATCTAATTCAAAGTATATACAACTAACCTATAAATTCTAATCAATATTATATACAAAATCCGAATTCAAGAATTATCTCTAAACAAACCAACCAAAACTAATAAACTAAATCAAATTTGTTCCTAAATTCCAATCAGACTGATTATTCAATCAACCAATTCGAAAAATTTATCCTAACTAAGGGTTTTCAATCCAATTTACAAACTAACTGATTCGACCCAAATACGAAATATCAAAATTGGCAAATCCTAATCAACTCTCAGGCCCCACGTTGGGCGCCAAAATGTAACGTTCCGTTCTGTTCCTAAAGCTGACGGCTTTAGCGCCACCTTCTATAAAAGAAGGACCGTTAGCTCTGCTCAATTACCCGGATGAGACCTCCTGACTCAGGGCAGGTCAATGTTCGAAAAGAACTGAAGTTGCACTTCAACACTCGCAAACGTCTGTAGCCAATCAACCCAATCTGTACTTACCAATATTCAATTTCAACTAGATCTACTAAAAAAACTAACTATCTCTCGATAGACTACCAAAAAAGGGAAAAGAATCACTATAAAAGGTATAAACCAATCTAAAATTCAATTAATTTTATTACGTGACTCGAAATTGTGAAGGCTTGAACTAAATTTGAAGTAGGTTTATTTATACAACATTAATTACCGATCGCGATAACAAAAGCGGTCGAATTTATCGAGTTAATTGCGTAAACTCTAAGAAAACTACTTTTTTATTAAATTCAGGAAAACCTACTATTTTCTAATCGTGACGTCACGTAATTTCTTTAGGCTTGATATTTTCTAATTATGCTAATTGGTTTTATAATTTTAGTCTTCAAGAGCAAATATGGACCGGTCTAACCTTATCGTTTCCTTGCGCAACGATTTTCCCGCGTCGGACGTCCCTCGACGACGTAACTCGTCAGCGAAGAGGTGTATTGTGGCTCAAAACCTACCTTCGTCGTCACCAAGTGGTGTGTCGGAACAACCTAAGTGGTTCGCGCGCTGGCGTGTGTGTCGGGGTATAGATGTCCCCTATCGAAGTGGAGTGAAGCCGTTCTAGGTGTCTCGGCTACGCCACGCGACTTATTGACTGGCGATCCCACTTTCGAATTTCGTAGAAGGTGTTTCACAACAACGACGACAACCAATTTCCGTTGGGTAGGCCAAACGACGATACTGTAGGAATCGGTTTGCGTCCACGATGCTCGAAGTCCGAAAGAACGTGAATCCGGACTCTAGGCTGGCCCAAAACGGCCCTATACTTGCCGCCCACGTTGCTTGGGCTTTTATCTCCTGCACAACGCGGATTAGATTTACCAATTTGCTCACTAATTAACAAAATAGGCTTACCTGAACTCAATATTCCAACTTAATTAATGTGAGGATTTCTCTAACTCACTATTCACGCTCGACAAATTCAACGCTAAACACAAAAAAGCACACAAATTAAATTAACAACACTTAAATAACTTTAAACGATCGAAAACTCACTTCAAATTTAGTACAATAACGATTACTTATTAACTTTTCAATAGTAATATCACCCCGACAAAAATCAACTACTCGATTCGAAGCACTCCACAATAATGATTTGACCGACGCGCCCTAGATTGGTTTCAACCTAATTTCTGCGACGCAATTTCCACCCATTGGTCGATTATAGAGAGAGCATTTAACTAAAGCATCATTATAGTCATTGTTTTAGAGTTTTCTACCTGGGTTGATTCTCTACGACGCAATTAATTTCTCTACTGCGCAATAAATTTGAAATTGATATATTTCGTTTTGTTTTCATTATCAAAACCTAGGTGGCGCAGGTTTGGTTCTTGTCTTCGATTCGCTTATAAGATCTGACAGCAAAACACAAAATACAGTAGCTGGCAGCATAATAACTGACAGCATACAAAAGCTCGATAGCTGACAGCATATTAACTGACAGCAAAATTCAAAACAGACACGGATAAAAACAAACGCTTCATGATGGGTTCACAATGATCTTACACATGTACAATTATTCGCACATACACTCTTGATATTAAAAACAAAATAAAATCTTAACCCTTTCGGGACGAAGCAGCACAATTGTGCTGGACAGAGTTTTTAGAAAAGTCTTATTTAGAGCGGGATCCACATATTCTTCCTCTTCGTCTTGAAATATCCATAGTCATTGAGTTACATCAACACCTCATAAAGTTTCCAAAATTATGTTATAAAACTTGCCAGCTAATAATGAAAACTGAGTCAAGTTCAAATGTATATTTGACAATATGTATCAGAATTTTGATAGTGCTGATCAAAAGTTTATCCTTCAGCTATAACGTTGAAATTACTGCATCACTGATACATATGGTCTTATCCACCGATAGAACCGAATGCACTTTGTTCAAGATTTTTGACACTAGAGCGGGGCCAAAACACTTGTGGAGCATACGGAATCATGCCCGCTCTAGTGTCACAATTCTTGGACCGATTGAGTTCAGTTCATTGGTGGATAAGTCAATTCGTTAGTTTTCCCATTCTTCACTCCATTCAAATGACCATCTTCTTCATTCGACGACAAAAAAACATGTTCTTTCTTTTTTCAGCTTTAAGGATATTTCATAAATGATGTCAAGATTCATACAAAAATAAAAGGAGTGTTGCATCCAAAATATAAGGGTATGCGAAATACCGAATGATTTCGTCAAACACGCTTCGAAACGAAATTCCGCGGAATTCCACGGAACTCATACAAGCGGAATTTTTATTTCACGATTTCGTTTCGTTTCGCCAAATTGTAAAAATATTTCCGCGGAAAATTGAAAACAAACGGAATAAAACGGAATTTTGCAAAATGTCGAGTTAAATTTCGAACAAAAATCACAAAAATTACATAGCACACACTCCTAGTTCTATGTAGTATATCGCCCACATATTTGTAAAAAAGCCTTTTCGCAATTCTCGCGGGGCAAGAGTCCTCAATGTTTAGCATGAGTATGAGCATGAGCACAGATGACCGTACAATTCGTAGTTGCTACTCAGTGATTGACCAGAATAATCGGAGTTGCACAAAGATTTAATGAATGGGGCTTGATATTAGCTTACCATTATCAATGTGCACATTTGTGTCTTACAAAATTTAGATTCTCGCACCAGTCCACTTTTTGGATTGCATTTAGGTCCCATAACTACAGTGCAAAATTTTATCTCGATCAGTGAAACTATATTAATATTTATTAATTTTGTAGGATGTGTTCATTATTTTATATCAAAAAACGTCAAGCTAAGGTTTATTCACGGCGCCCTTACCCTTTTATAGCGTGACATAATTTCTGCACGGCCCCCCCATTTAAAATAATGCATTTTTCAGTATTGTTCAATATTGATCACTTATCATTACATGTATCGAATGCAAAATATGGCAAGTTATTAGTCTTTGCCTTTACAATACTGGGCAACATCAAAGTTTCGAAACTCTATAGGGTAGAAGTACCAATTATGATAATAGTGGGAACAAAAAAAAACATTTTCGCTTTGTTTTAATATAATATAACCGCTAGTATTCAGAGGAATGATAAACCTGTTTTTGATGATAATTAAACCTTGACTAGCTCATTCGTACAAAAAGCTACGAAAAAAGAACATTTGAAACTCTTGCCTCACACATATGCCACCTTCTTAGCAGTTTGCTAAAGGGCACCCGTCACGAAATTTATGTTTTTATCCTGTAGAAGTGCTTCAACCGATAAGTGTATGTTGCCTAGTGAGAATAAATTAACAAATGCAGCTGGTGAGCAATTAAATTAACCGCTTCAAGTTGTGAATCGTATTATTTTTACTATGACGATAACGATTGTCCGACATTTCCCCAAAAACCATTTCTCCGCACGATTTTTCCCCGAAGGATTTACTCCCGAAAACCATTTTCCCAAATGCACTGTTTCCCCGAATGTACTATTTCCCCGAAAGCTTTCTTCAAACACATTTTTCATTTTTTTTTTCAACTATCAGAGTAGTAGACTGAATTCAGTTAGTCAGATAATCGCTTCAAACTAATGATTCTCTTATGAATGATTTGAATCGAGAAACGACATACGAGATATTTGCATTGGAAATCGAGTTTTTATTGGAAGCCCTGCTTTTAAAAATATGTTAAACATTAAGTTCAGTATTAAGATTTGGGGTGCAAATGCCGTTAGGCCGAATGTCATTAGGCCTAAGGCCAGTAGGCCTAAATCCGTTAGGTCGAAAGGGTCATTAGGGTAACATTTGATCATCTACTTTTATTTCATGAGGCTAACACATTCATCAGTGTTTTTTCCTTTTTTTATTAAAAGGCTGTTCTTTCTAGTTATATTTCACAGCGGATATTGTGAGCTTCTAGGTAATGCAAATTATCCTGATCGAAAACTAACAATCCATTCGACCTTACAATTCATTCGGCGGCTAACGCAAATCAGCCTGACCAATCCCTGTTAGGTATCAATTCGACCTTACAATTCATTAGAACTATCGGCCATTTTCGGCCTAATTACCCTTTCGTCCTAACGGCATTGGGCCTAATGACCTTCGGCCTAACGACATTCGGCCTAGTGGCATTCGGTCCTAACGGGATAGAACCAAAGTTTTATTATGCTAAGACTAGCAATAAAAATGTAGAAAATGTAGAAGGTGGGTTTTGAAAGATTATCCAAGAGGTGATCAAATCTGATACCTTATATCGTTTGTCTGGACATAATTTATCTTAATGACATCTGGCTGAACGGGCATCGATAAAATTACTAAATAATTTTACTGATTGAAAACTTTGTGCAGGATTCAAAGGCGTGACTCAAAATGAACATTTTGATCTTCTCTGCTTCTCTGCTCATATTAAAAGAGAAAAATGAGTCGACAATTTTGTTCGGGACGCATTTGACAGATTAGTACATCGTTTCGAGGCTATTATTCGATCATTGATTCCGCATTAGTAGTTTGTGTCCCATAAAGCATAGGCAAATGTTCTATTTTTTCTGTGAAAATAAATTGATACCATAACAGTTGCTTGTTTTAAATTTTGTAAATATCCCTTCTTTGAACATAGGTTGTTCTTTTTTATTTTACTGCTCTAATAATCATTTACTTTTTTTTTCTGTTAGGAACATAAACCACTGCGACTAATATTTGATCTATTATAGTATTTCTCGTGTCCTTTGTTTAGTGCATGTCGTATAACTTTGTCATTATCGAGGTTCACTGGTAGATTTTTACCCCATAACGTACCACGAAAAGGTGATAGTTTTAATGCTAGGCTTTTCTCGTTTCAATCGTAGGCAGTTCTTTGAAGCTTTGCTGTGTTAATATTGTTCTGCCCACAGCTTCTCCTTATTTCAACAGGAATTTTCCCTTCTTTAATAAGAAGGCAATTCTTCATAGATAAATATATACATAAATAATGACAGAGCTACTTAACTTAAAGCAAATTTTGTTCTGGTAATTATATGCTATTTCTTCAATTTTTATTGTAAATGCAAATATAACGGATTCTAATGTGTTGAACCAACATTTTCAATGCTTCCGATCAACCCTTGATGAAGATTTTTCATTGAATAGGCATTTTTTTCTATTTAAGTAGTGATTATTAGCATTTTGGGTATTCATTATTAACATGCTCACTTCGTTTGATGTTTCCGGCTATTTGTTTTATGTCATTTTCTACAAATTTGTTTCTAATGAAGACATTTATGTGTAAACTGATTTATTGTCAGAAAATTGAAATAGAAGCATGGTGTTGCGTATTTTGGAAAGTTTCTAGAAGGAAAAATCGATGTCTAGTTATGTAGGGCAAGATACAATGGATTTTTTAATTAGCCTACCGTACTAAAGCTTGGCTTATTGTAGTTACAGTCGTGTATGGCACGCTTAGTATTATGAAAGAATAATCGTTTGGCTAAATGAATACATGGCAAGAGAACATTTAACCATCTTTGCGAAATTTTCAGAAAACAATTTGAAAGAACAGCCTATCATTTAAAGAAAGGGAAATTCAAATTGAAATATTATCAGCTGATTGCCAATAATTATTGAAACATTTTAAATAAAATAATAGCCCACAATTTTAAGAAGGCATAACTCAGTCAAATGTCCATTCGCCCAAATGTCCATAAGCCAAACAGTCATAAGCTAACCATACCGCTTACAATGAAACTGCCTATCATGAGCGATTTTTAAGTGGCTTTGAGTATAATGCACGCGGCACATCATTTTAAACACCAGTTACTTCAAACACATGGATTTTATAACAAATGTAACAAATTTTCATCTAACCTTACATCAGCACGTTAAACACCTCTTGGCAATAGGATTATGAATAGCTTTAAGTATGTAGCTAACATAAAGGTTTTTTCGGGGAAATGGTACATTCGGGAAAAAAAATTCGGGGATGTGGTTCATTCGGGAAAACGTCATTCGGGGAAATTGCATTCGGGGAAATTGCATTCGGGGAAATGGTTTTCAGGGAAATGTTGGACAATCGACGATAACAGGTACAAAGAATGTGTGAGACCCAATTATGGCGATACTCTGGAGGCGCTTTGTTTACATTTTTTGATAAGTAAAATAAAAGAAGTTAATCTATTTTACGGGTGATTTCCACGACGGGATAGTTCGGTAAGGCATTGTCATTAAGTTTTGTGCTCAAATTCTAGGATTTTTCAATCACAATGTTTGCTGTTTTTTTTTCCCAAAATGTAGACGCTTGAAAGTCAATATGAGTTCATTGATGCTGTTTTGTATCATATTTTGGATTTTCACTGCATTTCGACTAATTTTCGACACTGATCAATAGTTAATGATTTTTCGCTTCCATGAACCCATTGCGATAAATTGATTTATTACTTATTCTACATAAAATTTCCGGAAAATTATTATTAGCAATCACTTTATTACTTATTAGTGTTGCATTATCATTCTCTCTAGATGCCATATAAGTTCCTTTATTGCAAATATTCAATAGTCCATAATTGGTAAGCTTTTATGTTGAATGCTAAGAACACTATTGACATAATTGCGTCAACAAGTCATGCTCTTGTTTTAGAAACGCTGATCTGATTTTTATCCGTACTGTTGACATATTGCATCCATAATTGGTACACCTACCCTAGTTTCGATCAATTTTGATTAATTTGTTTAAGGAAAAACCACAAATGAGTTATATTTCTGATTAATGCATTCATTATTTTGAATTTGATGATGGTTACAGATTAAAGTCCAAATTGATTGGGGTAACTAAGGTATTTCGAAATGGAAAAGAACAACGTTTTTTTTCGATTTTTTGCATATCAAAGCACGGCAAATCAATAAATAAGGCAAACATAAAATTTCGCTCATTGAAAAACGGATTGTCTGAACGAACATGGATGAATTTTCCAATCTAATTTACAGTTTCTCAATTGACATATTGTCCAGGCTTAGAACTTTTTGCATAATTTTCAAACAGTTTTTAAAATAATTTCGAGACTCAAAATTTATTGATACATAATTTGGTTTTGTATTTTTTTAGACTGTTACCGTTTAGGTACTTTACCCTAAAAGAGAAGCCATAGCAAAGCGAGATTGGTTCGCTCTCGCGAAACAGCAAAGGAAAGCATATGTATACTGCTGTTCGTTGCGAACTTTTGTGGCACTTACAAGTCACTCTGGTACTGATCAATAGTTAATGATTTACATAAAATAATCAGTATTAGCCACAAGTTGATGATTCTTATAAGAAACTACTCATTAAATACTACATGTTAGTAAAAATATAATCCTCATTGAGTAGCTAGGAGTTAGGTAACTGAAGTAATTAAATTGCACTATGAACGGTCAAATTAAATACACATTTACACTTGACATACACGAAACAACACACACCACCCGGGATCAAAGAATAATGGGAAATTTGGTCAACGAAATCAGCATAGGATATAAAAAGGGATATTTAGGGAAAGGAAAAGGGAAATTTGGGGTCAGCTACCGGTCCAATCGAATAGATCCGTTCTTTGCCACTCCAACTACCAAGGAAGTAAGAACCAAGTAACGCTTTATGTGAAGTCGTGATTTTTTTATATTTATTTATTTATTTAGTCAACAGGTGTTATCTAATAACTAAAGCTAACTTTTGATCATGTTTGACGTTCGCTTAGTCGACAAAAACACCACAGGGGTTTTAGTTTTAACACTGGGGTTGTTCCTAATTGACATTTCGGAAGGGACACGAAAAACAAAATATACCCGAATTTTGAGTTTAAGCCAAGGGGTGTGACAAAATCTAAAGAAACACGAAAAAATGTTTTTTAGACTTAAACCAACACAAAAAAAAAAAACAATTGAGTAAACATATGTTTTTGGCACTAAAATTGGGACAGGGCTTTAGGACTCTTCTTCTTTCTGGCGTTACGTCCCAACTGGGACAGAGCCTGCTTCTCAGATTAGTGTTCTTATGAGCACTTCCACAGTTATTAACTGAGAGCTTTCTTTGCCGATTGACCATTTTTGCATGTGTATATCGTGTGGCAGGTACGAAGATACTCTATGCCCTGGAAAGTCGAGAAAATTTCCAACCCGAAAGGATCCTCGACCGGTGGGATTCTAACCCACGACCCTCAGCTTGGTCTTGCTGAATAGCTGCGCGTTTACCGCTACGGCTATCTGGGCCCCTATTATTCGTTTTGTTTCGCTTCGAACTGCTTTGAAAATTCCGCATATCGTTTCGTTTCGTATCGCCATGCACAATACTCATATCGCATACCCTTACCAAAATAAGCTATTATTGCTCGACTCGATAGTAAGTATTCATTGTTTCGGTCTACGCAGACCAATTTCTTATTGGATGTTTCGCACATAAAATAATTTCCCAGCTAATTAGTTTTTTTTCGATACTGTCTCCTTTATTTGATCATATTTTTCGAAGATACCATATTTATTTCTCATCAAATATTTGCCGACTCGCGCTGAGAGTAACTTTCGCACTAAAAATGTTTAGGCGAATATATTCCTGTCGATTAAATCAATGGACTGATTTATAAGCGAATAAAATGTGTGCCCCATTTCCGAAGTAATAAGTTTTCTGGCGAAGAGATCTCATTTAGTTCTTCAACTTTGTCAAAGATGCCAACTTTGGATTCAATCACTGGATTCAGATATAGGCAAATAATATCCCGTATAGATCCCGTTTAGTTGAACAATTTTGTCGAAGACACCAATTATGTATCTCATCACTGGACTGATATAAAAAAAAATACATGTTTGACCACTAGCGCCATCTTGTGAGTTCTTTCTCAACCAATAAGGTTTTAGGCGAATGGGACTTATTTTGTAGTTCAGCTTTGTCAAAAACACCAACTTTGTGTCTAATCACTTGACTGAGATATAGCAAACAAAATCTTTACTCACTAGCGCCACCTTGTGTGTTTACGTACTATAAAGGTTTTATGGTAATAGGTATAATTTAGATGTTCAGCTTTGTCCAAGACATTAATTTTGTATCTCATAACTGGGCTAAGATATAAACAAACAAAGTTTCTACACACTAGCGTAAGTTTTCCGAATTTATAAGGTTTTATGCGAATAGGAATCATTAAGTTGTTCAGCTTTAACGAAGACACCAATTCTGTATCTCATAACTGGACTGAGATACAAGCAAATAAAATTATTACAAGCGATACCTAGTGAATGTTTTTCGAACTAATAAGTTTTCGGCGAATAGATCTAATTCAGTTAAACACATTTGTCGAAGACACCTACGTTGTATCTCATAAGTTAACTGAGATTTGATCAAATAAAATGTTCGACCACAAGCGCCATCTTGAAAGTGCTTTCCGAATTAATATGGTTCTATACGGATAGGTTTCATTTAGTTATTCAACTTTATCGAAGACACCAATTTTGTATATCATTATTGGACTAAAATATAAGCAAATAATGTTTTTGCACACTAGCTTGGGAATGTTTTCCGAACTAAGGCAGCGTCCATTTATTACGTATCGCAAAAATTTGAGATTTTCTACCACCTCCCCCTCCGAAACGTTTTTTTTTTTTTTTTTTTTTTAAATCTTTATTTGAGTGTATTTTAACGCACGAGGGCTAGTTCTACACTCCCTCCGAAACGCTTTAGTATTAAAAATTACTAAATGTTTTCCGAACTAAGGCAGCGTCCATTTATTACGTATCGCAAAAATTTGAGATTTTCTACCACCTCCCCCTCCGAAACGCTTTAGTATTAAAAATTACTAAATTTTAGTAAAAGGTGTAACGCTTGAGCCAACTTAGTTATTTCTAAATTCTAAATCTAAGTTCATGGCTTCACAATTCGAATTTCGGGGAAATGAGTCTGAGCAACACTGGTCCTATGACTGGGCGGATATGGGTTAAGCATCACCTCAAAACAGGAACATCCATGATGCTATATCTGCCGATGATCTATAATGGTGCGGTCTTCAGCAAAGTTGTTCAGCACATCAAGGACACACGGAAAGCAAACAGTCTGGTTTGCAATATTGCTGCTAGATGGCGCTAGTGAGCACGTAAAATTAAGCATTTTTAGCAAGCTCTATTTTGTGATCTACATGAAATAGAAAGTTCGAGCCTTCAGCAAAGTTATTCAGCAGGTCAAGGACATTCGGAAAGCAAAGAGTTTGGTTCGCGCCACCTAGTGAGCAGATAAAAATAAGCATCTAATTCATCATCCAGATAAGATATAAAGTTTAAGTCTTCGACAAAGTTGATTATAAGATCGAGGACGTTAGAAAAGCAAACAGTTTGGTTCTTAATTTGGCACCAGGTTGCGGTAGTGAACATGTTGAATTGAGAATTGTAAACTAGATCTGTATTGTGATTCTGATGAAATAGCAAGTGAGAGTCTTTGACAAAGTTGTTCAGACAGTCAAAGAAATCCGGACGTCAAACACGATTCGTTATTCTCCCGCTTTGTGGCGCTAGTGAGCATGTGAAATTAAGCATCTTGAACTTTGAATTAAAGTGATGATCCCGTCATAACACACTTAATCGGTTTACTGAGGTCCGAGGTTGCCACGAAAACGAACTTCAACTCTGGTTCTTCAACTCTTTGTCGAGATATGGAACATCAAGTTATGGAGGGTTCCCTGTTATTAAATCTCATGATTTAATAAGATATAATGTCCAGAATGTTGTGCAGAAAGCCTTCAGCATTTGGAAATAAAAGTGATTAAGGTCAGAATCATATCATATTCAAGTATTTCAGATCTGATGCATCTTTTAAGTATTCAGATATGTTTCAATTCATGTTCGAGTGATTCATGACTGACGCGCAACATATTCAAATTATTCGAGTCAGAATCTCTTCATATCCAATTTATTCAGAATTGATGATTAATATTCAAGTGATTCATGTTCCACTCTATACCCAACTGATTTATGTTTGATCCTTTTTATATTCATGTGTTTCATATTTTATTCTCTCCATAATAAACGAATCATGTCAGATTTACTCCATGTTCAAGTGACTCAAGAATCTGTCTTCATATTCAAGTGATTCAGGTTTGTTTCACTACGTATTCAAGTGGATCATGTCAGATTCGCTTCATTTTCAAGTGAATCTAGGTTGATTCACTTCATATTCGAATGATTCGTTTCCAAGTGTATCAATTTGCACCATATCCATGTGATTTATATCTGATTTTCTGTTTCAGGTTTGATTCACTCAATGTTCAAATGATTTCAAGTGATACATATCTGTATCAATTCATGTGCAAGTCTATCGTGTTTGATTCACTTTATGTACAAGTGATTCAATTCTGATTCTCTTCATATTCTAATGATTCAGAACTGATTCACTTTATATTCAAGTGATTTACAATTGATTCACTTCATACCCAAGTGATTTATGATGGATTCACTGCATATTCATGTATTTAGGTCTGATTCACTTGATATTCAAGTGATGCAGTTCTGAATTACTTTATATTCACCTGTTTCAAGCATGAACTACTTGCACGGTGCCCCGATAGACCGTTATTATGCAAAACAAATTGTCGATCAAATCTGAGCACAGGGATCGATTTCCGAGGTCATTCTGCACCTCTGGGCCAATTTAAAAAAGAAATCCCTAGAAGGAATCTCGAGAAATCTTGATTTGAAGTTTTTGTCTTAAAAATTCTATATAATCCTCATTAAAATTTTGCAATAGCACTGAAAAAACCTACAAAAACGCTCAAAAGTTGGCCCAACTGTTCTCAACTAGTATATAACTATGAACGATGTTAGGATTAAATATTTACAACTGACTTAACATACCAGAGTGGCTTAAGTATGTTTTTACATGACTTAAACCAGTAAGCTTAGTTCAATAGAATAAAATCTGAGAAATAAATTCAAATAAACAATTGATGTTACGTTCGATAAACGTGAAACATTCAATGCTGAATATTATAAATTTTCAGCTTATTTTTCGACTTTCACACTAAGTGACAAGCCCACCAAAGTCTGCCGTATTTATTTCGCTTAATAAAATTTATTTGTACATCTGGTACTACTCTTGATGTTTACGTCTAGTTTTCCACCGAGTATTTCCCTCAGCATTTTGTCTAAAAAATATCCTATTCAACATTCCAGCCACAACAGGATTATACAGGGTGTCCGCAAATTATCCGTACAAACTTTGAAGACATGGTTTTATACATTCAAGCATAATAAAATCAATATTCCTGCATGGTTTTAAACATTGGCTTATCATATTCTTAAGAAGCAGGTTTGACACATTTCCGATTTCATATAATTGCAAAACCAACCCAAATGTATTGAGGTGTCTTAAAGGGAGCTGTTTTCCGAGCTTTATGACGCAAGAGAAATGTCCAAAAATTTAAATTTGCCTATCACAGTAACAAGCAATCATTTCGAAATTTTTTAAAGTTGTATTTTGTGTTAACATATAGATGTATTATAAAAAGAACATGGACATTGATTTTTCATTGTTTTCATTGCGAGATCATCTTTCCAATATTTTGCTGTTCGGATAATTTGCAAACACCCTGTAACTACACAGGAAACATGATTGTCATGTGTTCGAAGACTAACAAAGTTTTTAACAACTACAAACAAATCCCCAATAAGTACTACTTAAGTATCAACATCACTAGGGATTCCATTCTATATACCTGCAACCATCTTTGTTTTTTCAGGATTATTCGTCAATCTGATTATTGATTTCTAGATCACGTTCGACTCAGTAACGAAAATCTAGCTGTTGCAGGTAATATCAAAGGCTTAAAAATAAGACTTAAAGCTGATTAAGCTGGCAAATACAATGAAGTGTAAGAATTGTAAACGAGGAGCTCTTTTTGGAAAATTACATGGAATGAAAATAGATGAATTTCCGAATTTACTGTTGCGTTTGTCGTTTATATTGCGTTCTGTCGTATTAACTCCTTAATTTTGCAGACGATGACTTTATTGAAATTGATCGCAGTGCAGCAAAGCAGGGTTTCGCTATTTTAAAGATGGACAATAGGGCGGTTCAAAATTTAAAAAATGTTTGAAAATCCAATCTCCCATATGCTCCTTACCATCCCTACCATAAAAATAAAATTCTGTGAAATTTTCAGCTTTCTAGGTGGTGATTTAAAGGTGGCCCAATGACAATATAGGTTTGTATGGAAATTACTATGGAGAAATTTTGAGATATGTTCCAAACACGGTAGTTCTGTAATATTAATACAAACTTATTATCCCATATTGAAAACTCGTTCTTCAAACCATAATGAAGAAATTTGCTGAAGAGAGAAATTCAATCCAAAGGATAGCAGAAGAGATATCAATGAGTTTGTTTGCTATTATTTAGCTTAATATGGGATTATAGCCCTGCAAACATGTACAAAAATCCCAAACAAAATTAGCTCAAAACCCGGTAAACCAGTCAGTGATTTTCGATAGCGATCGATATAGATTCGTTTTGAACCGTTAGCGATCGCCATCGTTGGTCAAAGATCTATAAAGAATTATGAAGACTGGTTGGTCGGGTAGGGATTTGTTTCTTCATCAACATTCTTAATTAAGGTTTGAAGAATGAGTTTTCAATATGGGATGATAAGTTTCTACTTACTATTGGATTTTCAAACATTTTTAAAATTTGAATTGCCCTAATGGACAACTAGGATAAGCTTGTAATGCCATCCACTCTACCCAAACGCATACGATTGCATGTAGAGAAAGAAGCAAGTTCAGATGTGTTGTTGCTGAAGCAGTGCTTTATGGAGATGTTGATGATTTTGTTGAACCTCAGAAATCGAGCCCTATGCTCAGGTTTCATCGACAATTTTTTTGCATAATAACGGTCTGTCGGGGCACCGTGACTTGATATTCGAGTAGTGCAGGTTGGATTCACCTAGAATTTTGGTCATTCAGTATTGTTTCCCTGCATTCTCCAGTTGTTGGTGTATAATTCACTTCATGTTCAAGTAGTTAAGGGCTGATTCATTTTCAAGTGAATCAAGTCTAATTCACTTTATATTCAAGTGTTTCAGGTACGACTGACTTCATTTTCTAAAGAATCAGGGCTGATTTACTTCATATTTAAGGACATAATTACTGATTCCCTTCATATTTTAGTGATTTAAGTCTGATTCATTCATTTACGAGTGATTCATGTCTGATTTACTTCATACTCTAATGTTTAAATTTCAATTCAATGTACTTTTTAGTTCTTCGGGTCTGGTTTTATTCATATTCAAGTAATTCAGGACTGATGTGCGTAATTTTCATGTGATTTAGATTTGATTTACTTCATTTCAAGTAATAAAGTTTTTTAATATTTGTTCAAGTGAGGGAGGTATGATGCTTTCAATTTATAAAATGCTTCAGAATCAAATCTCTCCATAATCAAGGCTAATGTTTCAGGTCTGTCATACATTTTCTGTCAGATTTTTTTTTTCATTAAATAGTCTACTTTTCAGATGTCCTTGACTCTCTAAACATTTCTGCCGAAGACTCGATCTTTATATCTCACGAGGATCAGTTAAAATACTCATTTTCACTTGCTTACTAGTGCCACCTAGCGGCAGTAATAAACTGTTTGCATCCGGATGTCTTTGACTTTCAAAACAACTTTGTCGAAGACTCGAACTTCTTATCTCATCTGGATAATAAGATAGATACTTATTTTGATTCTACCCCATTACCCCGAATGCCATTTCCCCAAATGCCATCTCCCCGAATACGATTACCCTGAATTTACAATTAGCTTGACATGATTTCCCCATGATATTGGAATTCGGTGTAATGTCATTCAGGGTGATGGGTCTTTCGGGGTTTTGGAATTCTGGGTAATGGCGTTCTGGTTAATGGCATTCGGGGTAATGGGGTAGAATCAAAAGTAGCTGGAGTACCCTGTAACTTTTAATTCCGCCTCTAAATGCTTATCTTTGACAGATACGCGTAGTTCGACTACCACTTGCAGTCTTCCTCAGTGTCAGTTACTCGTATCCACTATACTGCCGTGAATCACAAGTCAGTCCCATCTGTAAAAAGAAGGCATTGAGAAAATGGGCTGTGAAGTTTCCAAACCCGTTTTTCATACGAATATTCAAAAAATTACAGAGGATTGGAACATACTCAAATCTTAATGAAACTTTCACAATTTGCTTTTCACTGCAATATCTTTCTGAGAAAAATATAAAGATGATCAATACACGGTTCATATCTGTGTGACACGGTGCGGAAATCTGTGGTGGGACTGTTATGCGGTTACTTTTATTTATGGGACAATTTGACTTGCTGTTTTTTCCAATTTTCTTCGAACCAATCTTATTATCTCATTACGGCAGCTGATAAAGCATTGGAAGATACGTTGAAAACTGAACTCAACTCAATATTGACGAAAATGCAGATGAGACTGGCTTGCGATTCACGGCAGTATACACGTTTAGTGGATACGAGTAACTGACACTGAAGAAGACTGAAAGTGGTAGTCGAAATGCGTGTATCTGTCAAATTTAAGCATTTAGGGCGGAATTAAAAGGTACAAGGTACTCCATCTACTTTAAAGTTTCTGTATTGAGATTCTGCTCAGAAGATTCGAATACATTTATAAGAGAAAAGATCATAGTTGATAATGAATTCAATCATCAGTCATCATCCAACTTTTGTTTTTTCAAATTTAAAGGAATCTTCATAAAAATTATTTTAATGCGTTCCAGACAACAAGTGCAATACAATGATAGACTTACACGATCTTTGATTCGAACTTGACAGGAAAGAGACTGATTTAAAAAAATTGTAAAATGAAGACGATTTTTTCCTTTTAAATTCTAGTATATTTCAAATGTTAGCACGATAGATCTGATTTCTGGGCCCTTCCATCACTGTTAGCATTGGTTCAGTCTGCTTCCATGATATTGTCCTCGAGTTCATCATAGTGATTTTATTAAGCTTGTTCTTTACGCAGAAAACACAAACGTTTATAGCACTTTTCCATCAAGCTAGCGGGTGTCCCCCGCAAATAAGCAATGTTCAGAGTGAACAAAATGGAAAATTCAGTTTAAGCCCGATAACCTTGTAAATAATCATAAACCTCAGTCTCCCAGAACGCCCCCTCCATATACCACAGGTGTAAGGAAGACGACGCGACGGATAAACATTTTGGCAATATTGCTTCATCGCCCGGAGCTTTCTGCGCTTCTGTGCTTTCTCGCTTATGAACAAACACCGACTGGCGAGGCGAAGTCTTTGGCAAAATATTCCTTTTATTCCCTGCTGTACAGACCGAGCAGACTCTGCTTTACAAGGTAGATGGCGTGATTGCGTCTGCAAAGCAAACTTGTACTACACCCCAGGGCAAGGTAAGATGGAAATTAATCGAAAATTCGTTTTACTAAGATAGTCAACAAGTATAGGTTTAATTTAATGAAGAAAACTGAATACACAGATACAGGTTTAGAAGCCTTAAAGCGTTGTGATATTTTATTACACGGGAGTGCTTCGGCGTTTTATGTGGGGATAATTATCCGAATATATTAAGGTGAAGATGAATCGAAGCCAAACCTCAAATTTTCAAGAGCACGGATCTGGAGAACCAAACATACGTTTAAGCTGAAAACTTAATCGATTGGTCACTCGCTGGTGGTGACCAATCGATTAAGTTTTCAGCTCAAACGGGTTTTCGGTTCTCCAGATCCGTGCTCTTGAAAATTTGAGGTTTGGCTTCGATTCTTCTTCACCTTAAATACAATAAAGTGCCTGCGCGCTAAAATCCATGCTAGAAATTAAGAATAATTCCTTTTAAAGTACAGCGGTACCAACATAATAAAAAAAAGTTAATGCCAGTTATGGATTCTTTGCGTATTATGGACCCCCTACACCAACACTATCATTGCTGGAAAAACGCGTTTTTGTGTTCCCGGCTTTTTTCTTGCATTTGTTAACAATTTCAACTGAATAATCCGTGCATTTGCTAAAGAATGAAATTCAAAAGTTGTTCTGGGAACATATTTTGTGTTATGCCACATTTATACGAAGGTTTTAGCGTTTAAGATTCGCAGCATTTATTAGTCGTTTGCCGTATCAAACATACAAATTTCCCATGTAACTCACTGTATTGATGCTCCACGAGGCGTAATTGTCGATACCATAGGATAATGAATGCATCCGGCTTAACCAAGAACGACATGTCATTTCCGTGATTGTAAATGCCTGTAACAACCTCAAGCTATATAGATGCATTCGCTTTCCCAGTGTCCATCTTCCGTCATTGTGATTCGAAACGGTAATTTACTTTTCAAGTGCGGTCTTGCATTAACTCTTATCCTTTCGTAGGTATCCGGCATTGTTATTCATCGCAGGGCGACATGTCTTGCAAATGTCCTCCTGTCCTGAGTACCCGGAATAGGATTATAACAATTGCGCATAAATGCTTAAGCATTCCGTCAGCATTTCGCCGGCATGAATATCATATCATCATCGAAGCTGAAAATCGACATCCCGTATTCAAACTGATTGCGAATTCAGTTGCAGGCGCTGTGATGGCTCCCGAAACTATCCTAGTTCGGTGTTTATCATTATATGTATACAGCCTCTGGGATGCACACAGGGGATATGTTTGAAAATAAAGGCCAAAGTATTCAGTAAATACTTCTCTTCAAACACTTATTGAATAATTTGTTTTGAGATTTCCAGATCTTTGAATTTTTTTAAGGATTTCTTTGAACAAAAATCAAGCTAAGGAAAAAAAAATCCTAGTTTATTTCTAAAACAATTTGCTTGCTATTACTTCAATAATTGTGCAGCTATTGGTTTATCTTCTTATTCTGTAAAATTCGATGAGTATTTCATTGAGACGTTCAGTAATCAATAATATCTCCGGGATTCGTTTTAGAGAGCGAGAAATGGAAATACCTGTGCTTTATCCCTGAAAGTCATGCGCAAGGAGTGACATTAAATTTCTTAGCAACGTCACTCCACTTTTTAAACCCAGTTGTATTACTCAATGGCACGGTAAATGGCTGGGGATGGCGTACCATTGCTACCTCGCATACCTGCAGGAATAAAATTGACCCCTGTGTGTGGTTTTTAGCCTTTTGCCCAGCAACTCCTATCCCTACCTCCTTGTGGTACGGTAAATTCGGTTGAAATTGATCAGTAGGGTGATATTGATCACCATGCCACTCGATTTTAGTTTTTCCTAATGGAGCACGAATAGCAATGTAACCTGCAGTGAATGAACGTTGTTTGTCGCAACTATTGTCAAATTGTGTGTTGTGAAGTTTTTTTTTGCGTTAAAGAATGATCATTTCTATGAAAATAAAGTAAAAATCCTAAATGATGTGCACCGCAATGACGTAATGACAAATATTCATAAAATTCTATTTCTAAACAAGGTGAACATGGTATAAACCTGAAAGTTTGTGAAAATGCTCGATATATATCCCCAAACCAGATTTCATAATCAAAACCCGTATCAGTTTACTCATGCGGTTGAAATAATTGATTTTCCGTTGGAAATCAGGAAATTCATTTAGGCGTTTTACGCGTAATGCTTGAAATTTAACCATTCAATTTATGGAGCTCAAATTCATAATGTAGAGTTGGTTTGAAAACTAACAATAGTCGCTATGACATGTGATCAATTTCTCCCCGAAATAAGATTTCTCGACTTCTTATTGTAAAGATATTTCTTAGCACTGAAACGACATTTGTTAGAAAATTTCGTTACATGCGTCAATGAGGCTCATCTTCGTATTTGTTTTCCTGCATCCGGTTGTTTGGCATTGTCAACATTACACTGTTCGACAAAAAAAAAATTTTTTTTTTTGATGGATCGAGGACGCGTTTATATGGGTCTTGAAGTGCAAGAAAAGCATGAGGCCGTTTTCAAATGATTTACAGCACCCCTGAATTATTTTTTGATAAAGCTTGAAAATTTGGCATTTTTAATCACAAAAAGTGTAATAAGAAAAATATGAATGTCTTTTTAAATTCAATTATACAACCATTGAATTTGTCAAATCAATATTTTTTAGCACTGGATGACTTCAGGGAAACGTGCACCATTTCAGAAGAATATTAGCATTTATTTTGTATATGAATTTGGATTGTTAACGATCATTAAGCAAGTACGTGAGGATGTGCACCATATAAATACTACTTTTTTTTTCTATTTCACACATCTGGTTCATTATATGATAATTATTATAGGTTCAAGAAGAAGCTTGATTGAGATTTTATTCTTTGCTCCATTAGATAAAGCAAAGAGCAATGCAATACAGTAACATTTGATTTCAACAAGGATACGACGACTACGGAAAATTTATGTGTCTGTTTTATTCATATGGGCTGGTTGGTCCAATAAACTCTTGTCAGTAATACAAAATTAGGTAAGACACTGACATGTAAGTGGTCTTACATGAGCTAGTCGGTTTATCAGGAACCGATGGCGAAGTCTATGAAAAATGTGACAATATTGTTATTTGTAATTTCTAACGATTTTGATACGTACCCATTAAAAATAGATTACCTTTCGTGAGGTCCATTTGTTATCAGAATATCCCTAGAAATTACAGACTAACGTTACATAGCAACCAATAATAACCAATTGGACCAATAATTATTATATAATGAACCAGATGTGTGAAATAGAAAAAAATTGTACTTATATGGTGCACATCCTCATGTACTTGCTTATTGATCGTAAACATTCCAAATTCATGTACAAAATAGATGCCAATATTCTTCTGAAATGGTGCGAGTTTCCCTGAATTCATCCAGTGCTAAAAAATATTGATTTGACAAATTCAATGATTGTTTAATTGAATTTAAAAAGATAATGATATTTTGTTAATTACACTTTTTGTGATTAAAAATGCCAAATTTTCAAGCTTTATAAAAATATAATCCAGGGGTGCTGCAAATCATTTGAAAACGGCCTCTTTCTATACTTTTCTAGCACTTCAAGACCCATAAAAACGCGTCCCTGATCCATCAAAAAAAAATTTTTGTCGAACAGTGTTATAGAAAACAGGAAAGAAAACCCGTGAAAAACGATCAATTTCACCCGAAATTACGGTACTGGCCAGGCAACAGCCTCTTTCTGGAGAAAAAAACGCCGCCTGGAGGAGACGGAGTGCAAGGAGATGAAGCTGCTGTGCCGGTCTCAAGAGATACGTAAGTTCTATCAGAAGCTCAACGCATCCCGCTACGGCTTCGTGCCGCGAGCCGAGATGTGCATAGGAGCATTTTGACGGACGAGCGTGAGATGATCGAATGGTGGAAGCAGTACTTTGACGAACACCTGAATGGCGCTGAGAGCAGGAATTGAAATCGGGACAACAGAGGAAATACCTTCGTCAGTACTGCGGGCTGTGAAGACCATCCAGCCCCTACTTTGAGGGAGGTTGAGGATGCCATTCACTAGCTCAAGAACAATAAAGCTGCTGGTAAGGATGGTATCGGAGCTGAACTCATCAAGATGGGCCCGGAGAGGCTGGCCATTTGTCTGCACCGGCTGATAGGCACAATCTGTGAAACGGAACAGCTACCGGAGGAGTGGAAGTAAGGGGTAATATGCCACATCTACAAGAAAAGCGACAAGTTAGACTGTGAGAACTTTCGAGTGATCACCATTCTAAATGCGGCCTACAAAAGAAGATTTTCCTACCACTAGGTTTTCATCTTTGACACCCCTTTGCTTTTAACCCCCTCATAGTTATGCCAGTCGTTACTACAAGAATGAGAAAGCTTTTCATCTTTGCAGAGTTGGTAGCGACTGAGTGCCTTTAATATAGGAAATTGACGATCTCTTGACAGAAAAAAAACTAAAAGGAAACAAAAATAGGCTGAAACAGGAACTATGAAAACCAAACGAAACCTGATGGAAGCCAGGAGCAGAGATTTATCTAAAATTTAAATCTTTATTTTTATTTGAGGATTTCTCGAGACATTATGATATTTTCTCAGACGTTAAGAAATAACTTCGGAAATTTCAAAAAGAGCTCATTTAACGATTATTCTCCAAAGAATTTCTGCACGAATTTTCCCATGGAATTTCTTCAAAAATTTTATTTAGGATTCCTCATGAATTCAGCCCTGATTTTTTCAAGGAGAACCATAGAAATTGAATTTCTCCAAAGATTATTTCCTAGGGTTTCAACTAGGGATTTATCTAAAGATACCTTCTGCAATTGCTCCAAATATCGCTTCTAAGATTTCTGGGAGGATACGTGAATGAATTCTTGAAGAAATCTACATGAACAGGTGGGGGAATTCTTCTGAGGTTTTAAAACAAACAGAAACTATCTTTCAAACACTCCCAAGTCAAAATATCCAGAAGATTGCAACATGTTTCAATCTAATTAAAACTTTCACAATTTGATTTTCACTCCTTTACCTTTCAGAGGAAATTATAAAGATGATCAAAACACGGTTCATTTTGGTGTTACACGTTGCGAAAATTTGTAGTGGGACGTATATGCAATTACAGCGGGACAGTTTGACTTGGTGTATGTTTATAATTTTATTGAACAAATCGTGTGGTTTTGTTCGTGCAGCTGAAAGATCAATAAAAAAATATGTTGAATACTGATATCAACTCATTTTTGACGAAAATGCAGATGGGACTTAAAAAACCTTTGTGAATTTCCTCGGAAGAAAATCTGCAGAAATCTTCAAAAAATCTTTTAGAGTAACAACTAGAGAATTCGTTTGAAGGACTAGTGGGAAAATATCTGGAGGGAATTTTATAGGAGTTTTGGAAAAAAATAAAAATATACATGAGGAAATTACTGAAGGTGATAGCTTTAGACCTTTCAAAGATTTCCTGGAGCAAATTCTGGAAAATTTAATCTAAGCATCCTTTGAAAAATTACTATAAGAATTTCTGGAAGAATTGGTATAGAAATCTCCAGAAGAATTTCTGAATGATCCCTCTAGGAGACACTGAAAGTATTTTAAATAAAATAACTATGATAATTTCTGATGTTTTTCCTCGGGTAACTCGAGACAAAATTCTCGAAAAGCCTGTTGAGCCATTTCTTCTTCATCTTCTTTCTGGCGTTACGTCCCCACTGAGACAGAGCCTGCTTCTCAGCTTAGTGTTCTATGAGCACTTCCACTGTTATTAACTGAGAGCTTACTATGCCAATGACCATTTTTGCATGTGTATATCGTGTGGCAGGTACGAAGATACTCTATGCCCTGGGAAGTCGAGCAAATTTCCAACCCGAAAAGATCCTCGACCGATGGGATTCGAACCCACGACCCTCAGCTTGGTCTTACTGAATAGCTGCGCGTTTACCGCTACGACTATGTGGGCCATTTATAGTCTCTTAAAGTATCTTTGGAGTCTGTACAATTTTGCATCAGGAAAAATAGATACTTTAGAGATCTTCCATTAAAAATAGAGACTTGGCCTTAGATATGTCTAAGGATCCATCCATTGAATCATTCAGAAATTCCATAGAGGATTCTTCCATTTGTTTGCAAACGGCTAGAGTTGCTGGCAGCAATTATTACAGTTAGTTTCGTTGGGTTCTCACTCTAGATATTATCAACCATTTTTCTCAAGTGCCAGAATTTTTGGGGGTCATACATAAATCATGTCACGCTTTACTAGGCATGAGAATATCATAAAAACATTATCGTGTCTTCCATCTTCTATAAAAATAAAGACAACGTTGATCGAGTTTGTTGAAAAGATGTCAGTTTAATATATTTTTCAAGCTTTCAATCGATCTTGTTTTTCTTTGTCAAATCGTGGGTAGGACAATGATGAGTTTTCTCACCTGTTTGAATCATTGTCTCATTGTCAAACTATGGAAATGTTTACCCACACACGGCAATAATTTCCTGTTAGTCTGGCAAAATAATAGTAATCCTTTCTAAAATAAACAACAACATTCGGGTTTCACGATTTATTGACGGATTTTACGACTGAATCATTTTTTACGGTTTAAGTTGATTGAATGATTTTGCATCAAAATCTCAAGCGTGAGATTTGCGTAGCAGATCTCTAATGAATTTGCTCTCACGAGGGAGCGTATTGATTAAGATTTGAGTGTTACCTAGATGTTTTTGTGCGTAGCACATGCCCCACCTGTCTTACCCACATCCCGTGCCACTGTGCGGAGAGCCAGGCTTAATAGCTGGGGTACGATGTTTACCAGATCCAGTCAATTTGTTTGCTTCGTGGATGATATGGACATTGTCGGCCGAACAATTTAAAAAAGTGACTTACCTGTACACCCGCCTGAAACGCGAGGCAGCAAAAGTTGGACTGGTTGTGGATGCGACATGCCGAGCGCGAAAGGGCTCGTCTAGATAGCAGTGTTACGATAGACGTATCCACGTTTGAGGTGTTCGACGGGTTCGCCTACCTTAGATCCCTGCCTACGGCTGACAATAACGTTAGCCGTGAAATACGGAGGCTCATCATCAGTGGAAGTCGGGCCTACTATGGCCTCCACAAGAAGCTGCGGTCAAAAAAGATTCAAACTCGCACCAAATGTACCATGTACAGAACGCTCTACGGGCATGAAACGTGGACCATGCTCGAGGAGGACCTGCAAGCACTTGGAGTCTTCAAACGTCTGGTGCTTAGGTTGATCTTTGGCGGTGCGCAGGAAAATGGTGTGTGGCGGCGAAGGATTAACCACGAGCTCGCCCAACTCTATGGCGAACCCAGTATACAGAAGTTGGCCAAAGCTGGAAGGATACGATGGGCAGGGCATGTTGCAAGAATGCTGGACAGCAATTCTACAAAGATGGTGTTCACTTCAGAACCAGTCGGTACAAGAAGGCGTGGAGCGCAGCGAGTTAGGGGGTGGACGATCTGGCGAACGTGGGGCAGAACCGAAGATATAGAGATGCGGCCACGAACCTAGTACACCCGATTCTGTTTTTGCACGGATTTTTTTACATGGCCGTGCAAAAAAAGTTTCCATACATTTTTTTTCGCCAAAACCTTATTTTTGCATGAAACGTCGAGATTTGGTGTTATTTTTTTTGCACGGTTTTTGAAATTTTGAACTGAAAACTTTTTTTGCACGGTACGCATCCCCCGTGCAAAAACAGAATCAGGTGTATTGTGGCGTAAATTGTTGATTCAGTGTTATCTGTTTAGATGTTAACTAAATAAATAAATTAATGATTTACCGCATTATAGTGAATCGTGAACCATAAACTCCTCCCTTTCATTCAAAACCTTTTTTCTATGTGTATTAACGAGATTTTTAATCCTGGAATATTTCATCTCGGGACCAATAATGGCTTGGCTTCCGAAGGAAGTCACTATATCTTTTACGTCATAAGTGAATTTCTCGGGGATTGGATTCGATCCCATGTCCTCGGCGTTAGCGGCAAATGTTTAAACCCATGTTCGACCCTGGGATTCTTTCATGAATTGCTTCAGAGATTCTTAAGGTGAAATATCTCGGAATCCAAAGATGGCCAGCACAATTGCCGACTTGTGCACCTACTCACGTTTTCAAAGGCACTATACAGGAAAAATAGTAGGAAAACGTTTCTGATTTTCTTATTTTAGGTTTTCTGCTAGTGCATAAAGCCAAAATAAGAAGTACTAGGTTACTGGATGCTGTTTTCCCTAGATTTGTGCCTTAGAAGTTTTAATACAATTTAAGAAGTTGATTCCAAACTGTTTCACCTTAAGGAAAATGATCCAGAAATTAAACCAGAAAAGCACTCTTAGTATTTCATTTTGATTTACGGCATAAATTACAGTTTAATAACTTGCTTTGCTTTTCTGAAATTTATAGACAATGTCAATCAATCAATAGTATGAAGTCAAACCTTACACATGTTTCGTCCCACTGTTCGATAAAAGGTCTGAACATCAGCTTGGCTTAGTGGTGATGCTCTCCGGAGAACAATGGAAAAACTTGTGTACCTTGTCAAATCTAACATGAAATTCGCTGAGGAAATATTTACCAAAACCGAGAGTGTGCGTAAGCGAGACGCGGGTTCTTCTAGCACTTGTCCCATCAACTGCACTGATAGTCAAGGCAGACACTGTTGAACGTTGGCCTCAGTTGGTTTGGCGGCTCAAATAGTGGCTGCAAAACGATGGTACTGGGATCACAGTGTGTCTGAAACCGTTGTCAATGGAAAATGTCCATCAATTCGGATAATGAGAACGTTCTCCGAAGGAAGAGAAATCTAGTAATTTGATTATTTTGATCTATCTTCTATCGGTTACATCTAAACTAAGACAGAGCCTGCTTCTCAGCTTGTTGTGTTCTTATGAGCACTTCCACACAGTTATTAACTGACAGATTTACTAGTCATTCAACAATTTTTGTATGTGTATATCATGTGGCTGGTACGAAGATACACTATGCCTTGGGCCGATGGGATTCGTACCCACGATTCTCAGCTTAGTCTTGCTGAATAGCTGCGCGTTTACTGCTACAACTAGATAGCCCAGATGGGCCCACAATTTCGTTTCCCTTGTTAGTATACTTTTAAACTTACGGTTAAGAATCTCGAATATCATATCCTTCAAATGGCGGGTGCTAGTTTTTCCTCTAATAACGGTTTCAGACATACCGTGGAAAAGCTACGTGTTGGTTGAACAATGTGTACACATTCCTTTTGTTTTCCCTGCTCCAGGCTAGGTCGCTTCACTACTGGATCTCCACAAGGAATAGTTTGGCAGTTGTGTTTGCTTTTAGGTTTTCATATGGATGAGGTGTGCATAGTATAATGTCATCTTTTAATGAACGAATTATTACGTTTGCCTAGAATAACACGATTTGTGACACGGTGGTGTTTTGAATTTTCCCAGAGCTTAATGAGTTAAGTAGATTACCAAACGATCCAGTTCGAGACGTGGCGTTTTCTAAATGGTCATTTCAAGCGTTATGCAAAATTTCATTCATGCATATTGTCTTCCACTGGGTTTGTCGTATATTACCTTTCATATCCGTAAAGTTTGTACTCCTGCATCATACACCCTCAGCTTTAGCTGAAATGATGATTTTCCGAAAAGTTATCGTTACCGAACGGAAAAGCTTCAAACGTACCGTGACAATCGGTTCCTTCTGGTTCGGTGAGTTTTATTTTTGTTTCCGTGCCGCTGCAGCAGTTCCAGTGCCTAATCAACTTCTGAGGAGTTTACTTGTTGGCAGAAGTTGGCATACAGAAGCAGAAAGTTTTTACCTTGGCAGAGTTGGCGAATGCTGTACTTTTGATTCGTTCGAATGGCAATATGCCTACGGTCTATCTTCTAACCCAATTTAATCCAAATTGCAAAAAGGTGAAAGTCGAAAACTTTACAAACGGAGCCCTGGCTGCGTATGCCTTTTGTGTGATGTTTCGGAATTCAGGATACGGAACAGGTGCTTCAAAATTTTCAAATTACGCACACAAGAAATAGATAAAATCTCAGGCAATCAAACAGAGTGGAACAGCTAATGAAACGAGATCTGAGTAATATTTAGTAGTTTGGTTTAAGGAGTGATGTGGGTGTAAGTTGAAGGTCCAAATAGAATATTTGCGATTTTTTTTCTTTTAAGTAACACAAAATTGGGCTTTATTTGTAAAGATTAGAACATAGCGCAAAGCGATGCATGTATGACATAGGAAACAAACATCATTTATGGGATGCTGAAAGATTTACAAAAGTGTGACAGTGTACAAAAAAAAATTGAATTGCTAAGCAAAATGAACAATAGGCATGAAAACGAAAAAAAAGTGTATAAAAGCATTATTGAATTTAAACCTTGTGCTAAAAATGTTGTGCCGTACTTTGAAATCTCTCAAAGATTAAACTAATCCCTTAACCATCAGCATTTGTTAACCAAAGTAAAACATATTTTAATCTCGATAATGTTCGCGTTTTCTTTATTATTCATGATTTTTTGCACAAATTATTAGAAAACTTCTATTTTTCGGTTATGTGTTTAGATGAGTTTTTTTGATGCTCCTAAGAAGACCAGAACTCCCCATAGAACGTTTCATTGATCGTAATATTTGATCATCATCATTTATTTGATGGAAGAGGAAAAGGAAGGGAAATATAGGAGGAAATAGAGCAAAGGTCCCTTGAAGAGGAAAAGTCATATAAGCAAAATAATGTAGCTCTATACAACAACGGGTTCAAACAGCGCTGTAAAAAGGACACTGTGAAACGCATGAGTGTAAGGAGAGTCTATAACTGATTACCACAGCGAATTAAGAGTAATGAAATGTTCTGAAGATTCAGACTTCTGTAATTACAAAACAGCAAGTTGCGCTAAAAACTGGACGGTTACGTATCATGTCATACGAAGTTCTGCTTTGACAGATTTGTTAAATACTTCGTCACCTTTAGAGATGGCTCAGAACTTCAAAATTGGAATAGCTTGCCAATGAAGTAATGCGATGCTCCATTGCAAGCAAGCTCATCAGCCAATTCATTTCCAGTTATGGAAAAATGGCCACCGGAAAAATGCAAACTCTACGCTAAGCATTTTTCAAGTGTTTTCAATGCTGATTGTGCAACTGTTAATGATGCGATGCGTGCTAGCTCCACAGTGCCAGAAAACGAATGCAACATTGGTGTGCCACTCGTTACTGGCCAAGTCCTAGAAAAAGCTGCGAAGAAAATGAAATCGTCTATCACTCCTGGGCCCGATGGGATTCCTGTTATCGTCTTCAAGAAATCGACGTCCTTACCGTTCCGTTGTGTAACATCTTCAACCTCTCGCTACAGCTGAGGCAATTTCCTGCAAAGTGGAAAAAATCTTTCATGTTCCCAGTCTACAAAACCGGTGACAAAAGCGATGTTCGGAACTACCGGGGAATAACTACATTATGCGCTGGCTCCAAACTGTTTGAGACAGTCATCAATGATTACCTTTTTGCTAAAACAAAAGCGTTCATCTCCATTGACCAGTATGGTTTTCACCCTGGCAGGTCAGTAACAACAAATCTTCTTCGTTTTACATCAAGTTGCAGCAACCAGCTAGAAGATGGGAAACAAGTAGATGCCGTTTACACCGATTTGAAGGCCGCCTTTGACAAAATCGATCATCGTATCCTATTGCACAAATTAGCTAGGATGGGTGCGTCGACCGCTATGGTAGAGTGGTTGGAATCGTACCTCTGCGACAGGAAGCTCTGCGTCAAGATTGGATCGTATACTTCCGCTTGGTTTAAAAACTTCTCTGGCGTATCGCAAGGGAGTATCCTTGGACCGCTTCTCTTCGCACTCTACTTCAACGATGTTGCGGCTCTACTGGGTGTCAGGTGTAAGTTGATATATGCCGATGACCTGAAAACGGCTGCAGTCGTTACTGAACACTTTCGTCCGTTGGTGTGAACTAAATCGCATGACGCTCAGCATCAATAAGTGTTCCGTGATCACCTTCCACCGCTCCGCAGTACCACTTCGTATGGACTACACAATTGGCGATACAACAATTCAGCGTGTAGGTCACATAAGAGATTTGGGTGTATTACTCGACTCTAGACTCACCTTCAAAGATCATCGTTCGGAAATCATTGATCGAGCAAATCGACAGCTGGGGTTTGTTTTGTGGACGACCAAAAATTTTACTAATGTCCATTGATTGAAGGCACTCTACACCTAACTTGCTCGTTCAATTTTTGAATCCTCTTCCATTGTATAAAGTCCGTATCAGGCGAACTGGATTTACAGGATTGAACGTATTCAAAAACGGTTCGTGCGGTATGCTCTACGGTTGTTTCCGTGGAGGGACCGTTCCAATCTTCCACCATACGCTGACCGGTGTTGCTTGCTTGGGCTGGAAACCCTTGAACAACGTCGAATCCCCCAACAAGCTGCTACAGCCGCCAAGGTATTGAACGGAGAGATAGACTGTCCGAATCTCCTAGCAAAGCTAGCTCTGAACGCTCCAAACAGGATTAAACGCAGGAGTCTGGAAAGGATGCTTGCTTCACAGTTCCACCGTTCGCTTTGCACGATGTAGCGTACCTATTTGATTTTGGAATGTCGTCAACAGTATTCAGACGAAAATTTTTAGATTCGATAAGACCTAGATTTGTTTAAATTAGTACAGTAACATTCATTGAGACTTATGTCAGATGAATTAAGAAAATAAATAATAAATAATAAACATACTATATTGTTTGATATACTTCTTTTCAAATTGCCAGATGTCCACTCTTCCCGTGAAGGGGACAAGCAATTGTGAGATCACTTGGAGCATAAACAGTAAGAGCAAGAAAGTGCTTCTTGTTTAAGATGTATGTGTAGTGGTTTAGGGACAAAGACAAAACGTTGAAACCCAAAACGTCGAAAGCAGCCATTTTTCTAGCGAATGTTATTGGCAAGCGTTTCTATAGAAAAAAATGGTTGTAATGTTAACGGCACGGCGTTGGAAATCAAAACTTTACATTTTTCATCAAATTGACTGTGGGACAGATTTTCCAGAAAAATGTAATTTCTGGCGAGAAAAAAAAACAGTAAAGCATTTTGACAAAGAAACAGAAAAACAAGCCTGAGATGATGTGTAATAATGAAGATATGTTCAAGAAAGTAAGGTAACATTCTTATGACTATACTTAATTACGGAAGTGATGAGAAGGCAATAACACAAGTAAAAACAATAGAAGAAATTAAAAGAAGATAAGCTTGTAGGATCTGAAGTTTGTAGATGAAAAGCAGTATAGTCGATTTGTTTAAACATTATTTGAGCGTGCTCATACCTTCACATATGATTATCTTAGCGTGCATGAGTGACAGTTCGAAACCATACAGGTTGTAGTGTGCTTGTAAAACTTGAGATGGATTCAGTTGATTGAATATTGTTGTGGAGTGAAGATGTGTCGAAATTTTGCACCATCATTTCACAAGTTATTTGGAAACTCTTCTTTTCTCAAAATTTTCGTCGATGATCTATGCGGGTTTGAAGATAATCCTATTTTTCCGAGGGATTGACATTCCTTATTTAAAATGTATTTGGCCGCCATTTTGATTTTAGTCAAAATAAACCATACAAATCAAGAAATCTTTATATTACAGTATGATTACTATTTACTATTTTTTTATAACAGACTTCAATCAAATTATTGTTTTGAAAAGTGAATAATCGACCTGGAAAAAATATCTGCAGCCTGAGAATTCGGAAAATTACGAAAAATCTCCGTATTAAGATTATCAATAATCAAAAGCGACGCAGATTCTAAAAGAACAAGTCAAATATTTTGATTTCGTAAAAAAATGATCCTGCTAGTAAGGTTAACCAATAAGTTGACGTTTTGTCAGGCATTCGGGTATTTTTGTTCTTTCCGACGTTGTGGCATTCGACTTTTTTTTCTATCTTTATTAACGAGATTTTTAGCCCTGGGATAGTTCATCTCGGAACCAACGGCTTAACTTCCCTTCCGAAGGAAGTCGTCACTGACATGACTATCTCGGGGATGGAATTCGATCACAGGTCCTCGGCGTGAGAGGCGTGTGATCTAACCACTACACCAGGTCCGTCCCTAAGGCATTTGACGTTTTCGCATTCGACATTTTAGCATTCGACGTTTTATCCTTTCGACGTTTTGTCTTTTCGACGTTTTGTCCTTTCGACGTTTTGTCCTTTCGACGTTTTGGCATTCGATGTTTTGTCCTTTCGACGTTTTGTCACCCAACCCAAGCACATCTTTTGGAGATGGCCTAATTTGGATTGGATTGTTCTCACTTAGAACTTCTGTTACCTCACAAGACATCCATATTCCAATATTGGTCGAACAACTGTTGTGTAAATCCATCTGATATACTTGGGTTGGAGGCTCCAGATTTCACCAAAGGTTTGCCGGCATTGACCGAAGGCCATGTAACCTTTTTTGACTCTGAAATCAATGTGAGGTGTCTAAAAAAGTTTGAAATCTAGAACGATTCCGACATACTATACCTGATCAATCAAATTAATCTCAGTGCCAAAAAGACGTAAAGGTTGAATACCATTGCGGTTTTGTCTTTCCGTAAAGAGAACTATAGATGTTTTATTCGAGTTAACCGAAAAGCTATATAAGTGATACCAACTCTCGACTATCTAAAGGGCACTTTGAATCAGGTCGAAAAGGGTGCTTATGCACATACCAACTATCAAAGCTAGATAGTCGTCGGAAAAATCCATCAGTTGAAAAACCGCAAATAATGAGTAGCCCCAATAGCGTATGTGCTACGAGATTACACGAAAGTGGTGAAAAGACTCCCCCATGGGGCATCCGCATACACTCAATTTCCGAATCGTAGCTTGACGCAGAAAGTGTCGAGGAGAGATATCGGTTTTTGAGCATTTGGTATCTAATACGTAGCCATTACATGTAGCTTATTATTTTGTAGGGCTTCCAATATGGCATAAAAAAAAACGTTTTCAAAGACACCATAATAATCAAGAAAAACTCCGTGCCGCATTGATTCTTTTAAGCGAATGCTCTCTCTATATCGTATAAAACTTTGTGTAAAAGAGTGGACTTCCAGAATAGTAATCTAATGCTTACTACGTCCATTTACAGACAAAAATTGAAGCTTGCCCCGGAACCCAGGAATTTCTCAGATTTTTAATACAACTATTTTAAAAGTTGTATTCACCACAAAGAACTTGTTTGCAATATTTATACCTAAAACTTGTATGATATACTGGATACGGTGTTTAGAGTAAACATAAAACGTGTGGTGATAGTTTAATTGTTGCTTCCGTTTCTTCCTTTTTAAACTTAGTTATAAAACAAAATAAACATGAAATACAATCTATGTTTAATTAAAAAGGGAGCATGTTAGGCCACTATGTTTTATAAGCTATTTGGAGTACTGTTCTGATTCAAATTCAAGAAGTCTCGCCGAAGATTTACGAAGATGGAGCACTACAATACGCCCTGCAATGGCGTGACGCTCCGCTATACCAACAAGGTACAAGCTAGCTACATCGATTAAGCAATTTAAGAGCTAAAATTATTATGTAAGTTCTTATGATTTATCCTAATCAAAACCTATCTATTTAAGAAATCTATTGGCTTATCTTAAACTTTGTATGGTTGTAAAGATTTGTCAGAGAAATCATAGCGAAAAGATTTATTCAACTTGAAGATCAAGAGATTTCAGTTGAAAGGCAACCTTGAGTCAGTCAGCTGTGACTGCAAATCGATTGAAATTAATGTGTATATCCAATCAATGATACCTCGTTTTATGTGACGAAGCTTTCAAACTTTTAAAGCACGTTGATTCGGTAATGGTTTCTCAAGTAATTAATTCACTTATATTGTATTTTACTAGTGCAATGTGTTACTTTCATCACAAAAAAATGCTCAACGGCATACGAAATTCAATCAACAGAGCCAAACCACGAAAATGCCAGGTTCTAAAAACCACTTTGGCCTGGTGTGGCAAGGCAAAGATAATGGTGATGAGTAAAGCCAAAATGGGGCTAAAACTGTCAACACACACCTTGACAGACCGAATCTGAACCAGGCAAAAGTTGCTCTTTCGTAAGCCCTTCGGTTTGCCGGTTTATTTTATATCTGTCACAACATAATTATTCCTAACTGTAAATAAAGCTTCGGCAAACATTTGGTCGCAAACCGAAAACGACCATCACCGTCAACAAATGGGGGTAAGCATGCAGAAGATGCGAACGAAAGTCCGCTGCGAAATGCCGGAAAAGCGGAAGCGTAAAATCATGGAGATTGGTGGAAAAAGTTTTATCTCCGTTGCCCATAAATGCCTTGGATGGGGGAACTCTTCTGTTTTAGCTGCTTTTCGGGGAATTTAACGTCGAGGAGAAACCAGCGAAAATTCTATGTTAAAGGGAAATCAGCGGAAATTTAAAAAAAAACTCGATGTGAAAAGTTTAATATGCGTGTGTAGATTTTTTGCATATGCGACAGCAAACAGTCGTCAATTTATTTCCCAAATAAATATGGGAAACAATTCACAAAATGATTGAATAATTAGATGTTTTGTTATTCAACTGAATTTGAAATTCGCTTCCGATTGGAAATGACTCATTTAGGAGGCATGCCTCATACTTTTTATACGGGTCAATAAATCTTTTTATTCTCACATTTCTTTTGACTTGCTGGCAGATGACTTTTGGATTTGCATCACTTTTATTTGTCTAGGGTAGGAGTACCAATATTAGAACAACTGAGGAAAAACAGCGATAATTTGCTGATTGCAAGTTTTATTTAATTTCGTAAAGCAAAAATTGAAACTGATCTCCCCGTGTTCGTTTTCACACTGATTACACTGCGGAACACGTTTTTGTCTCCAGCATCAAAATACCTCAATTTACTTAATTAAGGGTTGCTGAAGCCATTGCCGTTTACAGAAATATCATAGCACGTCTAGTTTTTGAGATATTGGTTGTTGAAAATGCAAAAATTGACTATTTCAGTCAACTTGCATGCAAGTTTGCCAGCTTGTAAGGCAATTTTTTTGTTTAATTTGCCACAGAATTCAAACTTTATGTGTATAACAATACTTATAATCAAAGTTTATAATATTTTTGAAGCGGAAAAGTTATTTTTTGATGGTTTAGAAAAGTATTGTATTTTGCCATATAAGAGAAACGAAGAGTTTTGTATGGAGACTGCAAGCATGTAGAAAAAGATCGGTTTAATCTAAATTTAGTCGTGAAATTTCGACCAAAATATATCTAAAACGAAAGTTTTAGTCGTCTTTTGCTTGTTTGGTGGATAAGATCAGAAAAAAGTTTGATAAAATATACTTCAAATTTTAGGTAAACATCAATAAAACTAATGTTTTATACAACTTTGGCGACCTGTAGCTAAAAATTGTGACGTGCTGGAAAATTTCTGAGAACGGCATCAGATTCAGCAACCCAAAATCTACTAGAGACACATAATTTGATCCTTGAGACACGCAAAAATGTCATTTCTGTTGCGCTGTGTTAGAAATCATTCTGCTGAATTTTCACCAATTTTCAACCTTGCAACCATACAGCAGTTGGGAAGACTTTAAGCCTGGTCACGTTCGTATTTACAACCATGTAGGGTAGGTGTACCAGTTATGGCCATAGTGGTTCCCTATTTCGCCATACGTGATATCTTGAACGCCTTCACTTTTGAAAAAATCTGTTGTGTTTTAGCAGTAAAATAAAGGATAAATCTCGATGTTAAAACATTCAAAAAGATTAAAAATGTAAAAGTTATACAAATTTTGCATATGGTCAAATAGGGAACCACTATTGCCATAACTGGTACACTTTCCCTATGTAACCTGGAATCTACTGTATTGTGGTCAGTGCATCTAATGGTTCTGAATATACCAACTTGGAAATAAATGATTAGTAATACAAACGTGATCGATAATATGTTCCGGAACCATTTTTGCTGAAATGGTCTTAAGGACTGTTCATTTTATAAAGTGTCGTACATGCAATATCTTTTTAATTTATCAATGAAATCGTAATCAGTTTTCTGTACATCGATCGACTAATGTTGTACAATATTGTGATAATAAGAAAGGCCACAAAAATAATTAAATTTCACACTAATAAGGCGATACATTTGAATTAGTCGATTTTTGGTGGTTATCAAAAACAATAATTATTAGAAATGGGCTGGGAAATTCGACAATCTATATTTTTTATTTTCAAAAAAAAAGCATCATCAATCAGAAGCCTGCAGAAAAATATCAGGTAATTTTTGGAGCAACAATTTTTCAAGTATCATAAATTAATTTTTCATTGATTTTTTTAGAAAAAAAAAATTGGAATTTGAATGAAACTGATTTGAGTAGAATTTTTAGATTTAAAGTTCGTCCTGACAGATGTACTAATATAGTATTAATGTAAAAAATAACCTACGCCTTCATAGAGTTGCAAATTTGGTCTCCACGTCACATTAAAAGCACAATAGTAAAACAAAATGCTTTATTTCCAGAAGACCTTACAAAGCATAATGACAATCATCAAAATTGGGAACACTGCTGTAATGAAATCGAATTTATTTCCCATGAATTGTTTTCATAATTACACATCAAAATATTTGGAGAAATGTGCTTACAATTTGCAGTTGATCGATAAATATGCGTACAAGATTTTAAAAGTGAGAGATTTTTCAATCAAACGACCATAAAGAGAAACAGAGTATTGTTTGATCCTTCGACTTGGTTGCGACGAGGGCAGGATCAAACATGTCGCGCGTCGTTCGCGAACCACGGTGGAATAGTATCGCGGATCGCGTTAGTAGTGTTTTCCTGTGGGGCGATCGACGAACACTTGTTCGGCGTTCAATGCTTTTATCGAGTAATATCGCGAATCCGGTTAGGCGCACTAATTTCAAATTATATATTTATTGTTTACCAAAACGAATCCTTTACCCAAACCTTTCCCATATTCAAACTCCCAGTGTCTACTTGTGGAAGTGCAGAGGACTCCTCGGCACGTCAATATTTCCCTCCCATCCCTAAATTGACCTGCATTCGGATGCAGCCGGCGCCGTTTTTGCTTGTTATAATAATGAGAGCACCAGTACTTACACATTGAGGATGCTACTGATCCCGAATAGTGTCTGTTGGTTCCCTGTACAGCTGATCTTGCAATAACAGAGTAGCATCTGCGGGCGGTCAATCATGTTCATGCTCATGCTCAAAACGACCATAAAGAGAAACATTTATAAGGTACAGTGGGGGAAGTGTATCAGTGGGGTAAGTGGATCATTTGTCAATATAAAGCATAAATACTTGAATATGTTGAATGTTTTCGCACCATTGCTTCGTTTTAGGTTATATTCTTATGCCCACACTGATACTATTGCAAAACTGGTACTACACGTACACTAACACAAGCAAACTTGTTAGCTGCAAAAAGTAATTAATTTGAAAATTGTTATCCATCAATCAAAAATCCATTGTATCTCTGTCTTAAATCGAATTCTATTTTTTTTTCGACACATGGTGAGCACTTCAGTTCTAATTGAATGATTTACAATGAAAAATATATGATTTTTATAAATAAATACAAATATATTGGACATGGTACACTTACCCCTACTTTTTAATGGGGTGCGGTAAGTGGATCAATAATTATTATCATTTATTGGCAGACTGCTTAGGAGAATTTTATTAAGCTTTAATATCCGCAAATGTTGTTTTCCTTTATTTTCTTCCATTCCCAGCATGAATTTGTCAAATTGACCATAGAACATTTGAATTAATCCACCTAAAAGCTTTTTTTAACCTTTCTGGCATAAAAAAATATAAAAGAATAATAATTTCAAAATTTACACAAAACTTTTCGTATTTTATCTAAGTTGAGTTGTAAAAGAGCAAAAAATACTAATTTTACTATTGAACGCATAGTATCGTATCTTATTTGACCATATAAATTGTTCTAGACAGATGATACACATATGTTCATAAATAAAATAGAAGGATTTCAGTTTGTTATTCCAAAGTAAAAGTAACTAATATTTTTAAACTAAGAGTGTTTTTCGAAAATATCGTTAGGAATAATCCAACAATATAAATGAATGAATTTTCTCCAAATTTTTCTAGAGTCAATGTTTTTTTTGTTAGATTTAGTATTAACTAATATATACATACTTTTTTATTATATTTTGATTAAATAAAGGTACTTTTTTAATTTTAAAGTATTATAATGTAACATTACTAGCACTAATAACAAGAACGAGAGTAATATCATTTTTATTATACAAAATCACACCACATTTGTTTCGAGAACAGATTTTTTTTATTGGTGATCCACTTACCCCACCATGGTGGGGCAAGTGGATCATTTGGCGCAAATTTTTAAGTCTCTCATACTCAATACATAACAATTAGAAAAATAGATATAAAAGAAGATTTGAAGTATAATAGTCCCTCATTTGTTATCCACAGAAAAAAGTTTGAATTACATTATTCACGTTAGCTGTACATAAAATTGAAGTTAACTATTCATTTTTCTGTATCCACTTACCCCACGGTACCTTACCATAGAATGCGGTTAAGTCTCGCGATTTAGCTCTGTTTTAAATGAACAGTCCTTATTTCGGAAGTAATAGTAATATCTACCACTACCTCCACAGAGGCGGCGATAATCCTAGTGATTCCAAATTATTAGTTACTTTAAGCTGCATTACATTACACTTCATGGAAATGCATTTGCCGGCTCGGTCTGATCTGATCGAACTTTAATAATCCATTCTCCTCATCCACAATGAACCGTGCTTTTGCCGTCATAAATTTTACCATCGAACCGGTTTTCCCATCATACACTCCGGTTTTAATGGTGGGATATAAATATGTATCTTCTTTATGGGAGCTGATACTAGGCGCGAGAACATTTTACAGTGAGTAATAAGCAGATTAATGTCTTCCATTTTTTACGATTTTCCACTTCAGTATTCAGTTCGACAGCAAAGGCGCGCTTTCGAACGAACGCCATAAATCATTCACTGAAGCATTACAGCGAGGAAATTGTCAAAATATAACAAATCGCCTACACCAATCACACATCCACGTTTGTTTGTTCCGCAGTGTGATTGCAAGGTAAAAATAATCCGGAGATCATATCTTCATCAAATATTTATCAAGATGGAAAACAATATTTGTCAGATATGTTTTCTTCTTTGCTTTTCTATTAAAAATACATTGATTAAATTGAATATATCATGTATGTCTGATTTTAATGTTCATATATGACCATAAACTAGCGTTCAAGCTCGTACTTCGATGTTATGTTATGTTATGTTATGTTGTCGGGATATAAAAACAGATGTTAAAACACATCCAAGTTGTTTGTGGTTACCACAGTAATGTCCCGATTTTGTCAGCCCAATGCTGAATTTAGGGTTGACAAAATCGGAAAAGAGCCGGGAAAAAAAATATTTTCGGCTGGTTTCAAGTTTTATTTTAACTTAAGGACTTAGTTTTAATATAAACATTGTGTTTTTTACTTCAATTTTATATGTACCGTGAAGCAAATAACATTGATCAGTTTCATGAATAATTATTGAAAATTTCAGATTTCAAATTTTTGGTGCACTTTTCAAATGCATCCAATATTGCCAGTATAGAGGAGCTTACTCTGATTAAAATAAATTTCAATTTTAAGGCTGACAAAATCGGGCAAAAAGGATGCTAAAATCGGGGGTAGACAAAATCGGGTAAAAAAAGGTGCTAATATCGGGGGGAGATAAAATCGGGGGCTGACAAAATTGGGTAATTACTGTATTTACTATTTACCTGGATACCCTTTGAAAGGAAAATTGTTAATCATAGCGTGCTTTCAGTTGTGAGTTGTGATTTTTAAAATTATATTCACCTTTATGTCCCAACCCCCGATAAAACATTTTCATATACAGTCGACTATCCACATCTCGATATCTCTCCCTATGTCGATGATTGCCTCGGTCTCTTCATTCTGCATACGATTTCTCTCTCCATGTCTCGATATCCTACTTATCTCGATATTTCCATGTCTCGATGTGTTCCTGTTGATTTTTGTTCCCAAGTTTCTCTCCATATGTCGATATGAACATTATCAAAGGTTATTAGACTAGATTTAAGTGATTCAGAACAATTTGGAAACTCGAAATGAAGTTTGTTTGTTTATCATTTTCCTAGTAACGGTGTGATTTTCAATCTAGTGTTCATTCAATTAGTGTTCTTTGTCTCGATCTCTCCCTATCTCGATGGACCCATGCACTGTACTTGGACAATTCTTTTTGAATTTCTCAAGTAGTATACAATGCATCGACGTTACCCTTAGCTTCAGACCCTTATATCCCTGGAACCACTTTACGATATTTCTTCGTGGAGGGGCCAGTGCATATAGCACAACACATGTAGCAGAAGTAACCTAGGCAAACTTCTTCTCCTAGCCAATTAAAACAATGTTACAAGGGCCTCGGCAGGGCTAATCCTCTGCAGCCAACTCTTGGTCGACGAGCTATAGGCGCCCCAGACAACAAAAATGTACGTGTAACGAAATCATCTGGATGCTTTGTATGTGCAAAATTTCACTTAAGATGTCGCGAAAAGACCTTCTACGTACAAAAGTGGAGGCGATATACGTGTATATATTATGTGATGAATAACAGCATACAATGCGAGTGTATAAATTTTCTACCGAACTAACCTGTGATCGTATGCGACTAAACTTATGATAACAAATGTTGATTTGACAGCTGCTACGGATTGATTCGACTTAGGGGTTCCTGGGGTAATATGCACCACTTAAGGAAAATGTGCCGAAATGGACACTAAACAACATGTAAATAGTGTTTTAATACACGAACCTAGTTGGTTTGGGTTCACCCTACATGGTGCTGAGCGAATTTTCATCATAATTAATTTAAATTGTTGAAAAATTTAACTTTTTTCAAACACTACTTTTGCGTGAAATAGGATTGATGCGGGGCACGATGCACCGCTTTTTGGGGCAGAACGCACCACAATATTGAGGCAAGACGCACCTAAACAAAGGGGCATGATGCACCACAACAATGAAGCAAGATGCACCATCGTGTTTTAAACGTAATTTTATTTATTATAAAACACGAGTTTTTGATAGTTTTCGTGTTCAAGATGATATAGTTGTGCATAAATACGTTAGTAAAGACTTCAAATAACCTAACTTTTGTGATTGTAGTTTATTTTGGACTGGATCGTTCTGCCCCAACCGATGGAGTGCATGTTGCCCTAAACGGGCGCTCAACAGAAAATGTTATGTAAAATAGAAATCGTTGTGTTATTTCGCCAAATCATGTAATCAACAACTTACCCAATCTCTAATCATCTGTTTTATGGTGAAAGGTTGTGAAAATTCTCAATTCATCGCTTTCAAAACAACAAGTGAAATGATCAGGAAAGTTTCATCAGAATCGTGCTTTACGAATTTATTGCTTTATCACCTTGTTAAGTTTTCCAAAATGTATCAAATGCTCAGGGTGTCAACCATTTGCAACGTTTCATCGATCCGCATAGTGTTTTTCTCTCAAAAATCGTTTATTTAAGAGAAATTGACAGGGTGCGTTTTGCCTCGGCAGTGCATATTACCCCAGGAGCCTCTACTTTGTACGAGTGTACGGAACGAAACAAAATGTACAAATGAACTCAGAAAAAAAGCGTTTTATGCGAGGAAACCCATCAATCGGACGATTTTATCCACAATGTTTTGCGGGTTTGATGTAATTTGTATGAATTAACGAGTTATTACGTGAACTTTCATGCGATTTCTGGTTGTCTGGGGTTGCAATTCTATCATAATGCGAGTGACAGCCGTAGTTACTGCATTCCAGCACTCGACATACGCACACATTCTCTCTATAATATTGTCGGGGACGTGTCCCCTCCGGATAAAGCGAGCATGCGACCTCTCACAGCAATGAAACGAGGACAATCGAACACGACATGCTCCACTGTTTCCTCCACACCAACACAATTGGGGCACGCAGGAGATTCTAAGTGCCCGAACCTATGCAGCACGGTGTGCTGAAACACACATATTATCGAACTTGCATGAACCTCCGATCTTTTTTCACTAAAAGTTAGCCTTAGTAGTCAAAATAAGCTTGCGGCATATTCAAAAATCTTTCATCGGCAAAAATTTGAATAAAGTCGATTTTTGCAAATTTGGTCCTTGCCCATACATACATACATCATAGGAGAATATTAGATTCACACTAATATGATGACTTTTAACGGCTTAAAGATCAATTTGACATATCTTTAACATGATTGAATTCTTAGATGTTTTAAATAAAGCATAATTTCCTACATACACTTACACAATATGACCAACCCATGGTGGTATGCCGTATTTTATATAATGGAAATTTCACTTTTCCCTTCAGAAAAGCACATACGAACGCTTTGTATTCTTCTTTATATTTTACGTATGCGGCATAGTTGTCTTATCAGAACAGGAATTCCCCAAAATGGATACACATGGCAGTATAAGCTATGTATTCATGTGCTTATACGCGCAAAAGTCTTGAAAGGGTTTATTCAAATATTACGTAACGCAATTTTCCAGTTTTAGACCCCCTCCCTTCCCCACGTAACAGCTTTTGTATGGAAAATTTTATTTTTTGTATATACCGTAACACTATGTGACACACTCCCTCCCCCTGTTACGTTACGTAATATTTGAACGATCCCAAAGAGGGTTGACTATAACATGATTAACAGTAAATGACTTATATAGCCTTAATGTGGTCTCAAGCTCATCGTGATACAAGTTTTGTGCAGTCACTAATCTACTCATATGCAATGCGCACATTGTATATGGGGTTTGAAGTGCCTGATTTTGAACGAAAGGGCTGGATTACTTCGGATCGACATTATGTTATCACCAATGTTATATCCAATTATTTGTCATAAGATGAATAATAAATGTGACGATTATAACAAATCGATCCGACGTAATCCCGCACTTTTATTCACGACTTCGCACTTATGGAGGGAACATTTTGCGAAAAAGACACACAAATTTCAATAAACAACATGGACACATAAATTTTACTATCGTAAAATGAGGTATCTTTGATAATGCGGGTAACTTTGACGTACTAAACGAAATAACAAAAATTATGTTATTCAGTTAATCAAAACGAATGCGAAAGTAGGGAGTATCAGTGTGACACTTCATCTCGGAGCTGTTTTCGTGCCAATCGAGAGTATTTGAGGCTTTATATTCGAATATTAAAAATGATCAGATTTTAGCACTTCCAAAACGCGCACAAACTTTTACTTCCACTATTCCATGAAATTATAATGAGTTCGGTACGTATGCTTGATGGCCTAGCTATAGTAGAACGGTATCAAACCTCATAGCGAAGAACAGTTTTACAATTTGGAATCATTTTTGTAATCAATGTGACAAATTCATATATAACGTTAAAAGCCTAGAGGTATGCAACGCCTCATGTACTTTACGGGATTCATTCGATTTATACTCATTCATGTTCCAAAAACCGATTGATTTATGATGAATTCAATGTCAAAACATGATTATCGATAGATATCTGTTCAGAGATATAATTTTATACCCATTATTATAAACTTATAATGGTGTTTGTCATGTTTGTTTTGACCAAATTGTTCAATAAATTATGTATTTTAATTGATAAAATCTATCCAGTTTCCCTATTAACATTCTCCAATCCAAATCAAACTGTGATGATTTCAAACAATAGTTTGTTGTGGATTTGCATGTGCTACTCATTATTAATGTTACCGCATTACAAAAAATGACTTTCGATTATATTGAAAACTATAGATTCATTCAGATCCAACAGTTATGCAATTTTTTATGTGCAATCGATAACTAACATATCAGTGCTTGTTTTACAAAAAAAAATTAAATAAAATAAGATTTTCGCAGAAAAAACTATCAAAGTAACCTCGTTTTATGGTATGTATTTAGTTTTAAGTATGTATGTAACTAAGGATAGGGAGCCGGATCCTATTCTTGGCACTTTTGATTCACTTCGGCAGTGGGGTTTTTTGAAAGCTAGAAATCTCATATTTGGCCACAATATGCGTCCTATTAAAGCGCTTCTTATTGCAGAGATTCAGACAATTCCGCCTATAAAACCTCCCCATGCCAAAGTGAATCATGAAGTGCCCAAGTAGCTCTGCACCCTACGTTAATGATGTGAGGTTTTAGCAAACGCACCCAACCAGCAGCTGCAAGATTTCAACAGAATTCTGCAACTTTACAAATATTATAAAATATTTTTACTCATACAAGAAATATAAGACTATCATAGATTTTATTTTCGCATCTTACATGTTCTGTATAAACCCTGTATATGTAACGATATTTTACAATATTTGTATGCGTTCTACAAGCGTTCTGGAAAACGTGAACTGTCAAAAATACACCGTGAACTACCATGATTGGTCTCGTATACATGATCTAGTTCACGGTGTATTTTTGTTGTTGACGAGTTCACGCCTGCTGTTCACAGATACGAGAACGGATTTTTTTCTGTGTAGTTTTGGATGTAGATACATTGTATACAAGTTTGCGTAAAATCTTCCTTGCTATGGGACCTAAATGCAATCCAAAAAGTGGACTGGAGCAAGAATCCAAATGTTTCATATAACCGTGTCTTAGGCTCCCAGGCTACTGTGGATCGCAGCAAGCGGTGCGCGGGGTTGGCTGTTTTTCGTTTTCTGTCACGGTTTTGCTCATTCTCTTGTAATTTTAAATCGGCTGATCAACGTAAGAAAAATCGGATTGCGTAGAAGCATGATGTTGTAGTGAAATTTGTGAGTTTCTCGAGTAAAAAAGTGATCTTCATCTGTGGCAATGGTGAATTAAGAAGTTATTCCCAAATTTGTAAATAACTGAAAAATTTCATTGTTTGGAAGTGTTTATCGCAATGAGCGATAGGAGTTGGTGTTCCCGTCCTCAATTGCAGTTCCTTGGAGAGTTTGAGGGGTCTATTTTGTAAATCGAATGGATTCATGTGACTCGTCTATAGTCATTGTCGATCAAAGTAAGCATGCATATTTCAGATGTCACCCGTCGACTCCCATAGTAATCCAGTCACATAGAGTGACAACTTAGCTTAGCTTATCTTAGCTTAGACTGACTACACATATCAATGGTTGCTATACCGTGATTGACCGAAGTCAGTGAAAATGCACAAAGAATCAACTAGAAGTTTGGCTGGGATTGGCCATAATCTTCTTCAATGTGCATAATTCAGTGCCTCTATTTATACAGGGTCAATAACGGCGCCGGCCACGTCCTTGCAGTCAGGTGGGATTGGGGGAAGGAATGTTAGTGTGTAACCTTTGCTATTTGGAGACCGTGTTTGCCTCTGCATCTCCACAAAGGTTACTGAGAGGGATGTTTGTTAATGGGAAGGATCGTTGGGTCACAGGATTCACCTTGATAAGCGATTAGACCACGATAAATAATGATTTGTGA
This sequence comes from Aedes aegypti, assembly GCF_002204515.2. Taxonomy (NCBI): domain Eukaryota; kingdom Metazoa; phylum Arthropoda; class Insecta; order Diptera; family Culicidae; genus Aedes; species Aedes aegypti. The sequence goes on from NC_035109.1 coordinate 188,656,381, forward strand.
GATATATACATGCTTATTTGTAAATATAATATTTTCATTTGATATGAACAATTTCTATGTAGTGGAAAATTATGCCGACACTTTAGGTGACGAACCATTTCAAAGTTTGTTGAACAAATACCTAAATGTAACATTCTTACAGCTGTCAGGACGAAAGCATGTGTTATTATATTTTACTTAATTGAAAAGAAACAAAAAACTTGATTGGTTGGAACATCATAGAACACTCTTATTCTTATGCCGACACTTACAGTGGCGAACCATCCAAAGTTTGTTGAATAAAGTGAACTTTTCGCAAGTCTACACTTGTAGTGTCGAACCATTCAAAGTTTTTTTTTTTAATTACAAAAATAAAGGTAAAAAGGGGTGTTTTGAAAATAAAAAAAAATGTGAAACATAAATAATTCATGAATCAGAGTTTGTGTCGACACGTCCCACAATTGTAACGATTAAATGTGCAGTCATACATATTTTACTGATTAGAAATAGTAGCATGAAACGAGCTCACCAATTGATCCTTTATCCTTCACTGTGCAGCCACAATCCACTCTCAGCCTCACTCGTTTGCTCGGCTATATAAAAGCACTCAGAAAAAAAAAAACGCGACCCGAAAAGGAAAAAAAAACTTGGCTTTCTTGACGCACTGCCCAGCAGCAAGCGTCAAGGTCAAAGGATCAAAAAGAACTAACCGATCACGCCACTTTTTCAATAACTAGACCGACGCGCGACATGTTTGATCCTGCCCTCGTCGCTGGCCCCCGTAGGAGCAAGCGTCAAGGTCGAAAGATCAGACAGAACTCTCCAGTCACATAGAGTGACAACTGTCGATAAACTCGAGTGACAGAGCCGAGTCGAGCAAAATTTTTGGCCGACAGTGACTCCAGTCGAGTCGTTTTTGGTCGACTCGACTTATAAAATAAGGCCCTGAATTTACTATTGAAGCTATTGACAGAAGCGACCGAAATAATCAAGAAAGATTCAACTGCTGGCGCTGTAGTTTAAACTTCATCAGAAGGCTTCTGTAGCTGCACAAATGCCTTCAGATTGTGGAAGCTACTTAAGGAACTTGGTGAGAGATTTCCAATTTATTTTTTTTTATATTAATAATGGTTTTGCACATTTGTTTTAATTTATGGGAGACATTTTCTGTTTAACGGGAAGGGGCAAATTAAATTTTCATCTCATTTCAGAGAGCGAGCAAAGGCGCTTAAACCAAGGCTCTAGGGCCAGGACATGAGGAAGAAATGCCTATGTCTCATCCCAGGAGAACAACAATGGAATGTGCATTAATTTTCTTAGCAACGCCACTCCCCACGATGTTACCTTTAATACTGAATCGAAACGGTTTGTACGGTTGTCCCCGTTTCTTCCTTTCTGAATTGAAAATATTTTGGCTATCAGTTTATTTATGCGTGGATAACCTGATCGTCACAATGCTTATCAATTATCTTCAACCCCAAAGTCTGCACAGTGGGCCTGGCCATTTTAATATTTGTGTCATATCGCTGATATTCTGCAAATATTAATGCTGACAAGAAAACACCTGAATAAATTTAGGTATTTCCAGGATGCTTTTCAATATTGGCTGTGCAAGCGCTTAGATTAGATTAGATTAGATTAGATTAGATTTGATAAGATTAACCGTGTCCCAGGCTACTGTCTATATGAACCATGTCCTGACAGAAACTGCGTCAGGTGGAAGTTCACTTCCCCATGGTTCCTTTCATACCAATCTGACACATTTGATATTAGTCGATGTATCTATCTACCCTTAGTGGAGTTATCCTATTCCTGCTGCCAACTTCTGAGCGTTGCCTCTTTACACGTGTCGCGGACTCCTCTAGCACCTCTTTGGTTGAAGCATTGAACATCTTCCTTGATGATGAGCCCGATGGGCGTCATCCCAGCTAAGATGCACACGGCCTCATTAGAGACCGTCCGGTATGCACATGCCATTCTTAAGCCACATTAGATACCGTTCGGTATGCGCTTGGTACTCTTGAGCATATGATTCTATACGTGATTTCTAACCGCTTTAGATTTCTGCTCGTTCTCAGCGCTTTTGACCATGAGTATGTATAGCGCCACGCTTGCTAGCTGCTTGCGTTAGAAAGAAATTACAGCAGAGCTGTTAGACATTATCCTCGAAAGCGCGGCTATAGCCATAGATACCATTTAACAGGCATGTTCAACGTGGCTAGCGAAGCTCAGGTGCAATCACCTACCGAGATAAGCGCCCGTTGTTGACCACTACCACCTAAGTCTTGTAACGGGCCAGTCCTAGTTTTCTCGACTTCATCCATCCCTCAACTATGGAAATAGAGTGCGCAACTTCCTCCATCGATTCGCCACAGACCACTAGGGTGATATCGTCGGCAAAGCCAACAATCCTAACAGGAAGGGACAGTCTCAGTACGTCGTCGTACATCGCGTTCCATAACAGCGGGCCCAGGATTGAACCTTGAGGTACTCCCGCGGTAATTCTAACGCTTTTCTGCCCCTCCTCTGTGTCATACAGTAAATTCCTACCATCAAAATAGCTTTCTAGAAGCTTACATATCTGCACCGGTACCTTGAGGCAGTAAAGTCCGTGTGCTATTGCTTCCCAGCTTGCGCTATTGAACGCATTCTTCACATCCAGAGTGACAATCGCGCAGTAACGGATGCTGCTTCTTTTATGCTCGATTGCCACCTGAGCTGTCTAAACGATCGTTAAATTGCTTCAAACTGACTTGCAAAAATTGACTCGCAATAAGTCAATTTTTTTTGTCTTTGATGACTTTAATGCCAAACATCGGTCATGGAATAATTCTCAAAGTAACTCCAACGGCAGAATTTTATTTGATGAGTGCTCTTCAGGATATTTCTCAATTCAATACCCTGATAGCCCTACGTGTTTTTACTCTTCTAGAAATCCATCTACGATTGACTTGGTCTTAATCGACTCTAGTCATCTTTGTAGCCAACTGATTACTCATGCTGATTTTGATTCTGATCATGTCCCTGTTACATTTCAAACATCTCATGAAGCGATTCTCAATTCTATCAGCTCCACTTTCAATTATTTTCGAGCCGAATGGATATACATATATGAAACATATATTGACTCTAATCTTGATGTTAACATTTCTTTACAAACAAATCTTGATATTAACAATGCTCTTGAAACTTTAACAAATTCCATTGTTGAAGCCAGGAGAATTGCAATACCAAAATATGAAATAAAATTTCTCTTTATGCTTCCAAAACTCGACTTATAATATTCCCACATAAACCTAAAGCTCTTTATTTGAAACCTTCAAGTAGACATGTTGTCACGATGAGAGGGGTTCCAATAAATTGGTCAGATGAAGTTAAGTATCTAGGGCTCATGCTAGATAAGAATTTAACTTTCAATAATCACACTGAGGGCATTCAAGCCAAATGTAATAAAAATGTAAAATGTCTCTATCCCCTTATTAATAGAAAATCATAACATTATCTTAAGAACAAGCTTTTGATATTCAAACAAATTTTCAGGTCAGCCATATTGTATGCTATACCAATATGGACTAGCTGTTGTAATACCAGAAAGAAAGCTTTGCAGAGAATTCAAAATAAAATTTTGAAAATGATTCTTAGGCTTCCTCTTTGGTATAATACCAATGAGTTACATAGAATATCCAAAGTTGAAACTTTTGAATAAATGTCAAATAAAATAATTGATAATTTCAGGCAAAAATCGGTACAATCTTCTATTGCCACGATTAATGCGTTATATGTTAAGGTTAAATTAGGTTAAGTAAATTCAAAGCTTTTTTTTCCTCTTATAAGCAGGTGAAATCAACGGTTCCGAGTCATTTGGCCGAATGCCATTTGGCCGAATGCCGTTTGGCCGAACGCCATTTGGCCGAAAGGGTCATTTGGCCGAATGCCATTTGGCCGAATGCCGTTTGGCCGAAATTGAAAACAATAATGAACCACAGTCAGCATTCTTTTGTAATGAATTTCAAATAACTTATTCTGCTTATTAAATAAAATTAAATAATTAGCTCTTTATTAGTTCAAGAAACAGTCAATATTGATAGAAGAACGTCCTAAATGTAAGCAATCATTCACTTCTTTGCTAGGGGTGAGAGCTGCTAGCAGAGGTTTTTGCATCACGTTCTGGGTCTTCTAGGCCTTTGACAGTAACTAAAACGTTTTTCGACTTAATCGTCCTCCTGCTGGATCGGGTAGCTTCGATTCCTTGAATCGCATTAAGTAAAATATTTCATAGTTCTAGCAATTACAAGTCTTTGTTTATTTTTTTCACAACGGAGAACTTGTGAACTTTTTCGACATAAGTGTTCATTGAGTCGTTTGGTTAACTGCTTTACGCAAGCAACGGTGCAGAGTTCTGTTCACACGTTGTAATCTTAGTCTTGGAAGACATCTCACCTAAGTCAACCGTTGAGCTCAAAACATATGTTTCGAAAAAGACTCTTTGGGATGGTATACAAATTATGTTACGCTGAACTTTAAATTTTTCGAGCCAGGCACCAACCAAACCCAGCACCCTCCTCCCCGTTGTCACATTTTTTGTATGAGCCCTTCTAAAATTTTGTACGGCTTGTCACCCTTCGCTTGACGACCTCTTCTCACCTTGAAACGTGACGTAGTTTATGCATGACCCCTTTATGCACAAGCCTAAATTCCAATAACTTTGAAAAATACTTCACTCTTAGAAGAACAGCCTATGATCAAAAGAAGGAATAATCTCTTATAAGAATTTAAGCGAGTGTAATGCAAATATTAGTTTTATCAGTATAACTACAAAGAATGGCCGATGATTTAAAGAAAGTAAAATTCACAATGAAAACATGAGCTAAATTATTCCCAATATGAATGAAACCAGTCTAACTCGAAAGAAAAGCCTATATTTAAAAGAAGGAAAAAATTATGATGAAATCATTAAAAACACATGAAAACTTAGAACACCGTTGATAACCTAGAAACAAATCATCAATCAGCTTCGAGTCTTGCACGATGTGAGAAGTCCACAAATTTGTGAATAAACGGTTAAATTTTATCATTATTGTCCCGCCACATCATGCAAATCAACAATTAAAGCGTTATAGCAAATTGATTTTTGTTTCATTATTCGGCCAAACGGCATTCGGCCAAATGACCCGTTCGGCCAAATGGCATTCGGCCAAATGGCGTTCGGCCAAACGGTATTCGGCCAAACGGCGTTCGGCCAAATGGCCGGACACCGAAATCAACTAGCCTGTAAAAAATATGAATTGCTACGGCAAATGAAATGTAATATGTTGTCAATAAAATGTTAATAAAATCTCAAGTTTGTTTTACCAAATTAGGATGATAGTGTTGTCTAATAACACAGAACACCTAGATATAAGTAATGAATGTAATGTTTGGAATGATACTAATAAAGAAATTAAAAAAAAACAACGAGGTAAGGCTTACGATAAGAAAGTGGGAGGAAAATCTCCGTCACCTCGCAAATCCACGGGAGAGAAGTACTGCTTTCGGTGCGGGAACAAATCGCACTTTGCTAAAGCATACAAACACTAGAATATTGTGTGCTCCTATTGCAACATTAAGAAGCACCTCGAGCGGGTGAGTATGCGAAAGTCTTCAGCGAACAAAGCTCATTCTGGAAAATCTGAAGCAAAAACCAGCACGGTAAAAGCCATCGATCAGCGAAGTAGCTGAACGGAGGAAATCGATGTGGGTGAGGTTATGTACGGCGTTTGTGCGTTGAGTAGTTCGAGTGCGGCGAAGCTGTGGTTGACGCTGGTACTAAATGGTGTTGCAGTTCGGTTTGAAATCGACACTGGCAGTCCTGTAAGCATAATCAGTGCACAGGTTTTTCCAACGATACTTCAAAGAAGTGTTAACTGAATGTCGTCAGCTACTGCGATACCAACATTCGTGTTTTGGGAGTTCTTGACGTAGTCGTCGATTGCTGTGGAGTACGAGCCAATTTGCCGTTGTACGTGGTGGATTCGTCGAAGCATCCGCTGCTCGCAAGAGAGTGGCTCAAAGTGCTGAACGTCAACTGGAGCACAATTCTAAAGAAGCCGGCTGTGGCTAACGTTATCAATCGGGCGATCGGTTCTTGTGATACTGCTGAGCACTTGGAGAAGATTTTCGCAAAATATGCGAAGGTTTTCGATGTTTGTATGTTGAAATTTTCAACTGCGAAGTTGATCTTGAAGCCGAATACACAAGCCGTATTCCTGAAAGCCAGAAAAGTTCCATTCAACTTAGGGGCGATCCATTAATTACGTAAGACAATTTTCGGGGTTTAAGGAGATAGAAGAGTGAGGAAGTTCTTCCAGTATCTCTATGGTCGGAAATTCACGCTGATAACCGATAACCAGGCGATTTCGAAGATTTTCAGCGAGTATAAGGGCCTGCCAGTGATGTCTGCACTTCGTATGCAACATTACGCTACATATCTACAATACTTGGATTACGAAATACGTTTTCGTAAGTCGGCGGACCACGCCAATGCAGATGCCCTTTCTCGATTGCCGATGCAAGCTACGGATCCTGAAAACGTGATTAAGGAGTGCGACGTCGTAGAAATCAACCAAATTGACACTTTGCCATTGACCGCTACTGAACTTTCGGAAGCGACAGCTGCGGATAAGTCTGTGAGCATGTTGATTCAAGGGCTCACATGGCAAACATGGACTAAAAGTTGATGGGAAGCATAGATTTGGAATCGACCAATCTGAGTTCTTGTTTCAAAAAGGATGTCTACTTCGTGGTATTCGTGTCTACATTCCGGCAGTATTCCGCAAGCGTGTGCTAGCGGAGCTTCATTTCAAACATTTTGGAACCTCCTGAACCAAATCCCTCGCAAGGGACTACTGTTGGTGGAACGGTATGGACAAAGAGATAGAAGAGTTGATAGCAAACTGCGTGGATTGCCAGTCGGTTCGGCCAATGCCAGCTAAAGTCCAACAACATCATTGGGAACCTGCTACCGAGCAGACTTTGCTGGACCGTATATGGACTGCTACTTCTTCATCCTAATCGATGCCTATACTAAATGGCCGCAAATCAAGGTTCGTCGGTCTATTACAGTAGAAAATACGGAAGCTATGTGTCGTGAGATATTCAGCACAATCGTTATTCCGTCAGTTTTTGTTAGCGACCATGGAGTGCATTTTACGGCAAAATCGTTTAAGTCATTTCTGAAACAAAATGGCATCGTACACAAGATGGGAGCTCCATCCCTCCACAAACGGACAAGCGGAGCGTTATGTTCCAATATTCAAGCAAAAGCTGAAAGCCTTAAAATGTCCGCGGTCGCAGTTGAACCTTGAATTGTCGAGACTCCTTTTGACGTACACACAGGAAGACCATACATCCAGCGACAGGCCAATCTCCATCCATCATGATGTTTGGTCGAAAAATACGTTCACGTCTGGACCTGATGTTACCCAGAGGGAACAAGGAAGCACCTTCTACTTCGATGGTTCGAGAGTTGGAAAACGGTAACTGTGTCCGCGTAAGGGATTTCCTCACCAAAAATAAATGGCAATTCGGAAAGGTAGTTTCTAATCTTGGAAGACTTCGCTACGCGGTGAAGCTCGACGATGGAAAGATCTGGGAAAGACACATCGATGACATCGTGAAGATCGGCGCAGGATTGTTGTCGTCGGGAAGCAATGATTCTCCAGCACGCGAGCCTCTTCGGGATGAACCTAATTATTCAACATTAACGGTGCCGTCCACCATTCCTCCATCTTCGCAAGAACAGGAGACAGCAGTTGCTGATCCGGTGGCCATTGTCCCGTCATCTGATGATCCAGTGAGGAGAGTTCCACCAGAGCTGTCACACAGCAGTGTATTACTAAAAAGTGAAACGAAGCCGCCTCTGAGGCGTTCTACATGACCGATTAAAGCTCCCCAAAAACAAAATCATTAATATTTTTTGCATTGTATCCATTTTTGCATTTTTCGCAAAGGGAAGAGATGTTATACTTTCATTAGCACACCTTTAATTACTTGAAATCCAAATATGTGCTTACATTACCTTGTATTGAACTGTCATAAATAATAGAAGAGCGGAGAGTACAAACGTGTTTTAACTCGTCCGGAATAGAAATTCCGCGTTCCACGTTCTTGCTGTTCACTGTCGTCTCGGCCTTGGGATTCCGCCTGTTACAACAGAGGGGCTCAAGAGAAGACACAGTACGCCCCCCACATCGAGGTCATATTGATGGTGATGAAATCGAGGTTATCGAAGACTTCGTGAACTCGGACTCACTGATGACCACCAACAACGACTCCAGCAGAGAAATCCAGAGACGCAACGTTGCTGGAAATCGTGCATACTTTGGACTCCGCAGAACGCTCCGATCGAGCAAAGTTCGACATCGGACGAAGTTAACGAAGTAAGATGCTGATTAGATCGGTACTCCTCTATGGGCATGAAACATGGACCCTACGTGCAGAGGATCAACGTGCCCTTGGTGTTTTCGAACGGAAGGTGTTGTGGACCATCTATGGCGGAGTGCAGATGGAATACGGAACGTGGAGAAAGCGAATAAACAATGAATTGCATCAGCTGCTGGGAGTCCATCGTCCACCTGACAAAAATTGGGAGGTTCGGGTGGGCCGGGCATGTCACCAGAATGTCGGATAACAACCCGGTGGAAATGGTTCTCGAAAACAATCCGACCGGCACAAAACGACGGGGTGCAGGCCTTAGCCTGACTGTGAGGCTAGTAATGTCAATAATTAAAAAATAAATTCGATATCAACTAACGTGCTCTGCTGTAAGACCACTGCCCTTCGTTACCGTTTCTAATAGGCTCCTAAACACCATATTTTACCCAAGAAAAACCTTTGGGATATGCTTTTCAATTACGTATGCATTATCAAATGAAAAATGATTCCTTAAATGCATTTATTCCAAATGTGATGTTTCAAGGTAATACAGCATGCATATCAATTCGGAAATTGTATCGTCAGATTGTGTCATGCCTATCAAACACAATTGCAAGTATTTTATTCATGAGAGTCAAGTACTTCCTCTGCATAATTATAACCCAATGTATACACTACAGTATCGGGTGCTTGCTCTCTCTCTCTCTCTCTCTCCGTATCTGTCTGGATATCTTCCCGAATCCGGTTGTGCTGCCATGAATAATGCAAATCGAAAGCTACCACCAAAACACAAAATGAGTGCTGATATCTCAATTTATGTCACTTCGTTTCAAACTCCCACTCTGGCATCGGGAATTCACACGATAAAGCTGTGTAGTATACGTCTATCAAGTTTGCGGCGGGATATGATTTTATTAATTTGATACGTATTTAAAATTCAATTGCATGATTTCATTTGGTTGGCTTTGCTTAACAACTGATATCCAAAAATATATCTAAGCTAATGCATACTGTGTAGAAAAAGCACATAAATACTACTAGATATGAATTACAAATGAACACACATGTACAATAGGGTGATTCAAAATACAAAAAAGTTTGGAAATCCAATCTTCCATATCTCTCTCACAATATTTACTATAAAAATAGTGTTCTGTGAATATTTATAATTTTTGGTGCTGATTTAAAGGTGGTCAAAAGATGATGAAGATTTACATTATGGAGTAATGTAAGTACAAACCTATCATCTCAAAATGAAGACACATTTATCAAGCGATGTCCATCGTGGCACTGCTTCAACCTTTCAATCAATTCACGTTCCTAATATTATGATGCGCATCGATCCTGCCTTTCAAGGATTTGAAGAATTCATTAACCTTCCACTCCACCTCTATCAACCTTAATTTTTATGTCCTTTATTGGTACAAGGAATTAAATTTGCACCCTCCCTATATATTGTTCGTATCCCATTCCATACAGTGAGCAAATTGGGGAGTTACTGGGGAATAAAAACTAAGAAACTAACTAAGACTAAACAAAGAACCAAGAACTTTTTCACATCAAAGTTCAATGTTAATGAAGCTAAACAGTTGCATCAAATATGACTTCAGATAAACTTTTGTCCACTGCCATCAGTTTAACACCTGCCATGTGCAAGAGGCCACATTATTGATAGCTCAAACGGGAACGCAATTGTTGCTGACAGTGACGAGAGCAGTTACGAACATGGCAATAAAAATTCCGACGTTTCTGGGAATTGCCGCTTTGATAAAAAACGACCTAACCGCAGCCGTTTTCACCCTTAATGAAGAATAATATTTATTTAACACGCTAGGCTTTCATGTGGAATTCACCGTTCTGGGAGGCCCTCGATGGTCGAACTCCCACGTGGAAAAACTACAACTCGCGATGCGTCGGTCTTCGTCGGAAAATGTTCCTCACCGCTTAAAATTGGACTCCGCAAAATTTGTGTGCAAATAAAATTGTTCGTTACTGGCTTCGGCCGAATTTGCTGCTGGGCCGATGTAATGTTTTCTCTTATTTTATTTATGAGATAAACAACGGTTAAAAGGGGAATTCAATGTGTTGCTCCTTTTTTCGTTTATTGTGCGGTTTTAATCTGATGGTAAAGTGCTGACCGCAAACAGTTGGAGTTAAGAGTGTTTTCGTATCAGAGTTGAAAAAAGCACCTAGCGATGAAACGAAAAGAAAACGAAATGGTTGAAATCAGCTCGACAAGAAATTATTATTGGAAAAGTTCTTCCAAAACAATGACGAAATCGGCGAACAAATAGGTCCATCAATAATTGTACCAAATCGGGCGTTTCCCGTGATCCTTGATTTTTATTTTGTGGTTGATTGCTGAAGGATGTTTCGTTAATGTTTGGCATAAACTTAAAATTGTGCGTTATTAGATACATTCAATGTTAGCTGCCAAATCGTACACTTCAGGTTAATTTTTAGAACTCCCAGTCTGACAGTTTTCCTGTAAGAGCAGATCCTCAAGGCAGCTTCCTGGACCAATATTGTATAATATGTTGAAACCTAACATACCCGAGTAACTACAGGGATGTCAAAATGTTATGTCTGCGGATAGCACAGGCCACTCCATTAAGGACATTATAAAGCGAAGCCAAATATGGCGCATGATATGGCACCTACCGCACCTCTTTCCACTTTCACCCCCTTTGCCCCGCAACTGGCTAGGGCGATCGAATGCAAAGATATGCGAATTAAATCCTCATTACCTGCCTGGTTGTGGCGTAAATTCATTTCACCTGGCCCGTGCATATATATTGTATCTGCCAAAGCTCCTTTTTTCGCGAGATTTCATTAGAAACACTAAACTCGTGCATTTTTATCATCCTGCTAAAATATGTTTCTTCCAACTTCTGTTTTTATTCTTCTTCGCACAACTAGCGCAACATATTTTTACACGGCACATTCACACTCTTCACAAAACATTCACTAACAAAAATATATTCACTTGAATCGTGGATTTATCAATTTTCCGTAACTACAGTTAAACTCACTGTTTGATGTTTAAAACCACGAGGAAGTGCTTAAATATTTTCGCTTCCAATTTTACTCCTACGAAATGTAAACAATCACGACGGCAACCATTTGCTATCGTGTTGTTTTGTAGTATTGGTGGCATCTTTGGTAGCGACAGTTTGGTTTTACGATTGTATTTATGATATGCTTTCTCCCTCACGAACACTATCACTGTTTGAAAAAAGTGATAGTTTAACAAATACTGATGCAGTATTTTATATGGCTTCCTTTTATAATGTCCTTAAAGAACGAAGCCTGTACGTCATCTGAAGAAGATTGAAAAAAGATATTTTTTTCATACTTGCAGAACCGAGAGATTTCTTCAAAAATACATGTTGTCACGATGAGAGAGGTTCAAATAAATTGGTCAAATGAAGTTAAGTATTTAAGGCTCATGCTAGATACAAATTTAACTTTTGGAAATCACATTGAGAACATTCAAGCCAAATGAAGTAAATATATATAATGTCTGTATACATCCATGTTGTTTTACGTAACAATATGGATAAGCTGTAAGAAGAAAGCTTAGGTTTTTTTATTAGATGATTCTGGATTTTCCTGGCAAGTTTTATTTAGCTTTTAGAGTGAATTAATTATCTCTATCTCAATGGAGTTAAACAAGTGTAAAGTTATAAAAAATAAAATGGCTAAGTGAACTATATTTTTAATCATCTAATCAGATGCAATAAACTACGGAAAGCTGAAGTAGTTACGCATAGCATCAACTCTAAGAGACCAAGTGTGGTTGGCTGTACAAATGAAAAATATCTGCGACAATTGCATACATTAATCCTGAACGGTCAGATAGAACTACATAAAAGAGGCAGTCTGATGCTGATGTTCCAAATCTGTGACTGGTGTTTGGTCATATACTATTTTGCTTCCGGTTCCTGCAGTTACAGTTGCTGAACCTCTCCCCAAAGTGGCCAGCAAACCAACCAGCAGAATCGTTTGTCCTTCATGTTTCGTCGAATAGAAATACAAGTTTCATTCCGAGGCTGACACAACTCTTCCTCTTGCTGATGTAGCTTTCCAAATGAGTTCCAGTTTTATCAGGATATTTCACATGCAGATTTACAAACAGGAATGTGGCATTGTTGGATTGTTCATGAAAATGAAATGCGTGCATCAGGCGACTCCCTTCCAGGCTATGTTTTGTGCGGGTGAGAGAGAATCTATATGGCAAACGTTGCTGGACCAGAGCTCTGAAATGTGGAAAGTGTCACTAAAATATGCATGCTTTTTATTAACCCTATCTTTTGACTGTGACCAAATGTGGTGCATATAGGGTAGATGTACTAATCTTCGCCCCCTCCCTAGTTTTCGCCCCCCTGGTAGAACATTAGCTTGTTCTGGATTGTAATAATATAAAAATGTTTTACTTTTTAACTTATATAAAAGATTGGAATAAAATATACTTAGTTTCCAAATGTTACTAACAAAAGCATTCTTCTAAATAGCCAAATAAACACATATAAAAATGTTGAAAAGATGACACGCTATTTTTTGCGTTCAATGAGAAAAGCGTCTATTTTAAAAGGCAAGGAAAACATATGAAGATAACTATTTCATCTGTAAAAAATAATAGTTCTGATAATACATGCATCAACAAGAGACACGAATACATTTTTTCAACTATTCCAGCAATTATAACCAGTTTTAAACTATTTTTTCAGGGTGGCGAAAACTAAAGCACATTTTCGTACGATTCTAATCTTCGCCCCTGGCGAAACTACCTATAACGTTCTTTCAGTGGTGCGTGCATTAATTTTCGCCCCTCCTCGAAATTGTTCAAGAAACAAAACAAACTAATTGATTTTTACCCTGTTTACAGGAGGTTACAGGAAGTTTAAAAGATTTTCTGAATGTGCCGAATAGTTCCTTCTTCTTGGTATTACGTTTCACTGAAACAGAACCTGTTTTCCGCTACATATTCTCAGCAGTATTCATATGAGCACTTGCAGTTATTAACTGAGAGCTTTCTTTGCATATGTCTTGCACGAAGTCAATATTATTCCCGTTAAGAATAGATCCTCGACCGACCAGGAATCGAACTCAGACACTTTCAGCATGGCTTTACTTTGTAGACGTGGACGTTACCACTAGAATTAGGTGGGATTAAGAACTTCATCAACGGTTTTCAACCGACTACTAAAATCTGTTTAGTTTACCATAATCTGGTTAACATCCTGTGCAGTAAATGTGATCATGTTCATAGTAGCATTCACTACAAAGCATTTTAATCCGTGACACCTACCGTACAGCACAGTGTGGTTCAAATCAAGTTTGTTTCTGGTCATAAATACTGCAACTCTGGTTAAATAAATAAATTTTCTTGTGTAATGATGTTGACTACGCTTCAAAAGAGTTAACAGATTTATGTAGTATTTTGAAAATTGTTGGTGTAGTTCTTAGTTTTACCATGGATTCAGTAGTTTCTACAATAGAATTCATTTCAGTGTATGATATTTGTTGCTCATTATTATACTGATAGTCTGTGACGAAGAACAAATTGAACTTATTATTGTCGACCCACCATATTCAGCAAGAATAGAATGGAAACGAAATATGATCTTCCGATTTTAATCTTAAATATTATTTTAACCACTACATGAGTTAATTTGGTTTACCACAGTACTTTTTTCCCGCATTCATTTTTTGACACTGCTAATATTATAGAAAACGCTGAAAATAATCAATTTCACCCGAAATTACGGTACTTGATATAATTATTTAAAAAACATTGGAAGATCCTTAATGTATGTATATTATAAAGGTGTGAAATATATGGTTCTATACATGGTAATGTTAAGATTTCTAGTCAGCCTAGTGAGCGAAGTGCAGGATTGGTAATTCAAACATATCGGGGTTGATTCCGATATTCTGACATTGGATTATTTCATGTTGGGAAATTTCTCGACTTCCTGGGAATAATAACATATTTCACTTAAGTGCTACAACAGCATAAAAAATTACTTTGCAATTAACAATACATAGTGTAAATCAGGACCTTCCACAGCCTTCGTTAGTAGGCGGCTACAAAGCAAATCCATGCTGAAGATGTCTGAGTTGGATTACCTATCGGTTCAGGATATTTACGTTATGGAAATTTTCTTTGAGTTCCTTGCTCATGAAGTAGCATCGTGCCTGCCACACGGTATACGACTGTAAAAATGGCAACTTATGTAAATTAGACTGGCCCACCTTAGTATGGGAGCAGTCTTCAAAAAATCTCTCTCCAAGAGTTGCTGAGATTGAAAACTCACAGGACAAGATCGATTGCATGCGCTCATTATCTTCCAATCCAGGCTTGCACTGAATCATGCACTTTGTATGGGAGGATTAAATCCTAGGATTCGATCCTAGATTGATGAGTATTATTAAAATGAATCGAGTTAACCTTGATAATTTATCGAACATTAGTGAACAATTATCTTTGACAGGACACAACAAACGCTCATGACCAGTTTGACCAAGTATGTATTTCTCTTCATATGATCTTTATAGTTTTATGCCAATATTTTTCCCTTATTTACAGCTGTTAGTGTGCGAATGTTTAACGAAGTGGATTCGGGTTTGATAAAGTGCTTTATGTCTATAGTATTCAAATTTGAGACCATTCAAAATTCGCTTTACTTTTACTTTCTTCTTCTTCTATGAACTATTTGAAATTTATTTTCAGCAAAAAAAGCACGATGGGAGAACGAGAGTTAAAATCCATTTATATCAAATTTCTCGTATCAAGTGCAAAAGTTCAAGAACGTTTGCCATTTTTATAGGATCGAATTCCCATGCAAAACACTTTATTATAATTTGTTGGAAACACGAATATTGCTGCTGGACAGTTCGATCACATAGTTAAAGGTGCAACATTTAATCTTTTTTCTAAAGCGGTCGTTCATCAGAAGGAATAATCACGGATTATATGTTATGTTCCTATCCCAATGAAAGCGGAGTTGCTGGAGAGTATGGAGTCTATGTATATTTTTCTTCTTAAAAAACCTAAAATGAAACAATATTAGTTATATAAAAGACGACAAAACAAATTTTTCACACACCTATCTGTTGAAAGAGAATGACAACTCATACATGAAGATTCCATCCTGAGATTGAATCCCAGAACCAATCCCGTCCACTGAGATCGGATAAAATCAGGGTTCAAAACAATCCTGCTAATTGAGATTAATTCAAAGCATGCTTGTTTGAATCTCAGAGTAGAAAGATGATCTTAGAAGACTGTATGGGAGAAAAATAAAGTTGTATAATTCCACGGGGCACCTTCCAGGATTATTCTTTAGGGTTAGAGGAAGAGTTACTGGAAGTTTCAGCTCATTTGGTCGTTCCATGAGCTGGCGCAATTGAATTGAAGTTAATATGGGATTTTCAGCTCCAACATATAGGAAACAGCACATCATCTCCTGTTTGGTTCATGAAAATTGTTGATCGCGTTCAATTGAACCCAGAATGTCAAAAACACTACTTGATACTATAGCAAACAATATTGTAGAAGGTTGTATGATGATTAAAATTGATAAAGTTGGTGTTTTAACTATCTGAAGTAGATTTGCAATATTGCTTAGTATTCCTTCATCTTAGCTGGGTGGTAACCACTAAGCGCATCATAGCCACCTATGACGCTGGGCGAGCTGCGGCACAAGGTGCATGCACATGTGTGATTGTACGGTAGTGCTGATCTAAGCCTAACTTTCAACAACTGAAAGCTTAATGAAAATGAGCTTAAATCCAGATACAACCTTCGGCAACTATCTTCATTAGCGTATCAACTAGTGAATTTGTCATTCTGGGCTCAATTGAACGCGATTTACTAGTGTACGAGACGAAACAGTGACATAGGGTCAATTTTCAATATATTTGAGACGAATATTCCATACAAACTTTGAATTGAATGCGCCAGCTGGGGGAGCAACCAAATGAGTTGAAATTTTGAGAGAGCTTTTTTCTTACCCTAAGGCACATATCTAGGGGGTGCCCCGTTGAATTTTACAACTTTTTTGTTTAAGGGCCAGTCTAATGTAAATAAACGATTTAGTTCATAACTGTTGAAGTATTCTTTGAAAATTAACCTGAGAATCAGGCTCTGTCCCAGTATGGACGTAATGTCAAAAAGAAGAAGACATAGTGGAAATAGGCAGGATAAGTACCAGTGAAGCTGAAAAGTGAGAAAAATATTAAGTACTTGATTTAACTATCGAAAACCTGTACTTCAATTAATGGGAGCGAAGATTAGAGCATGGGTGGGGCGAAGATAGAATTTGGGGGGACGAAAATTAAAGCACACCATCAATCCAAAAATTGTACTTTTTTCAATAGTAAAACTTTACTTTGGATAACTCTGCACCTTGATCATCGTAAAATAATAGATGAATAGTTGAATAAACCCAATAACATTACTTGATATTGGTTAACAGAGTCACAAATTAATTATTCCTGCAATTACATGGTTTAGGGGGGCGAAATCTAGTGCTTCTACCCTATTTGATTTAGTTGAAGCATGTGCCAGGCGAAGATATCGCTTCCGACTAGATGAATAGCTGAGTTTTGAAGTTAGGCTTTTGTGCGTTTTTGGTGTTGTGTGAGTTGAGCTTCTAAATGTGTTTGCTTGAATGCGAAATGGTACAAGCCTTGTGTGGATTTACATTTGAATGCATAATTTCTGGTGAGCCGAGACAAAGCTTTTGTTAAAATTTTTGTTTCCATACACAACTTTTATGATAAAAGATCATTCTCTGTAAGATAGCCCTTCGATTGTTTTTTTTTCTCACAATTGGAGAGTTCATAGCAGCGGATATTTCTGCGTGGTCCAGAGAGTGTAATGTCTAAAAGAGAAGGAAAAATATTACAGCTGACATTTACTTTCATGATAACCAAATAATAAGAGGACATATATACCAGCAATGATTACGACCATACTGAAGTTTTCTCTAAATCTGAAGAGATTTAAAAAAATTGTTTGCCTTTAATTGTTGAAGACTCAATTCAAAAATCAATGAATTAAATATGTGTGATTTGTTACGCCAGTAAAACTGCGAGTAACTTGAACTAAAATGACTGATAGTTCCAATAATCATTATCTTTAAATAATCTGAAATCGAAATATCTTCTGAGCAAGGTTGGCACTTTGAAGTGCCATGAGTGACCAAATTTGTACAAGACTTATTTTCGATTTATAATACAATTCATGATAAGCTATGGAGAAAAAATATTGCACAACATATATTGAGGTGATAATTTATTTGATCCCAATTCGGATCCTCTATCGGCGCCGATTCTGTGGAAATGGCCTGTTTCTGGATCGATCTTAATACTTGACGCACCAATCGCTTCAGAATTTCATCTTCATGTGCAGTAAAAGGATGCAGATCGTTAGGCCGAATGCCGTTAAGCCGAATGTCGTTAGGCCAAAGGCCATTAGGCCGAATGCCGTTAGGCCGAAAGGGCCGGGCCGTTAGGCCGAAAGGGTCGTTAGGCCGAAATAAAATTTGATCATTTACTACTATTTCAAATGGCTAAATCATTCATCAGTGGTTTTTCCTTCTTTTAATTAAAGGCTGTTCTTTCTAGTTATATTTCACAGTGGTTATTGTGGGCTTCTAGGTGAAACAAATTATCCATTCGACCTGAAAATTCATCCGGCGGCTTCTAGGTGATGCAGATTATCCTAACATATCCCTGTTAGGTGATGCAAATGATCCTAACATATCCCTGTTAATGGCCCATTCGACCTTACGATTCATTGGAACTATCGTCCATTTTCGGACTAACGACCCTTACGGCCTAACGACCCCTTCGGGATAACGGCATTCAGCCTAATGGCCTTCGGCCTAACGACATTCGGCCTAACGGCATTTGGCCTAACGGGATAGCACCGCAGTAAAATTTTGATTTTTCATTTGATGTCTTTGCTAAAACCAAGTCATGATTTTAATGCATGAGGCATGCTTATCCGGATTATCACCGGTATCCGGTGGTCATAGATCCTCTCTATGGGAGCACCTCAAAACAAGATTAACTGACCCGTGCAGTACTTCTTATGGGACTTAAATCGGCTAATGTCTAACAATTTGACAGCATTCCGAAATTATGCCAATTTTTGCCTGTCCCAGTTATTTTGACAACCCCCTGTACTTACTTTAATAAGCGTTTATTCAATAACGTTAACGACACTAAAAAATAAATTTGCATGCGAAGATACTGAATCTAGGTAAGACAGAGCTATCGACCAGAAACAACTGGCGCACAGTGCGTTGAATGTATGGAGATGCGGGACAAAAATAAAAACTGGAAGATAAAGCCATTTAAGCACCTTGGTATGAAAGGAAAAGTTTTTTCTGGTCAAAAAAGCTGCAATTTGCATAAATGACATATAGTATACGCATAATAGCAAAACTGTCCTAAGCGCCAATTCCATTAGTTTCCAAGAAAAACATTGTAATTTGTACTATTATACCTATAATGATGTAAGAAGTTAGAGATGCGAACTTCGTTTTACAGAATCGTTATTTGGAACTATTACTATCGGCCCTGTCCAGCGAACACTTCTAGTTTTAGTCATTTTCAGGATACTGGGGTTGGCGTATTGTATAATATTATATTATGTTTTATTATAACATATTAAGTTGTCTATATCACATTACATTACAACAATTGTATTAAATTGTTTCGTATTTTAATACTTTATACCATATAACATATGTACTGTATTGACGTTATACTGGAAAGCGGACGGAGCATCACAACATCATTGAAGTTATAATAGACTGTACGGAGTTACTGTACGTGACACAAACTTTGTTTACAGCGTTATGACATTCGCCATTTTCAAGATACTGAGTTGGGAGATTATAAATACTATATTGTATTACATTATATTTTATCATATTATGTTTTATAATGTTATATTACCTTTTATTATATTACATTTTATACTATATTACATATTCAACTATATAACATTGACAATATACTGGGAAGGGAGGGAGCATCAGGGAAGTGGAGTGCCAATCGGAGTCAGGAGGAAAAATGTTAGTCGCTCGCGATTAATACTTTTCTCTCCAACAGTTGTAATCGATTTGACGCGCCCTTCTTCTAACAAACCATCCCGTGGAAAGTTCGACAAGTGCTGCAAATTCCAATACTCAATCTGTTGGATCATACTGTTGGAAGGAGATTCTCTACTTCCCGCGGGTTTCGCGTAAGTGTCTCTGCTTACGGGTCCGCCACCCCCCTTTTGGCCCTTCATACAGCAGTATGTTGAAATCAGGTTGGTAATGAAATTTGACCTCACTGTTGAGTGGAACCGCAGGCAGAGCAAGACTCAAGCAAGGATGGTGGCTACCTACATACATACATACATACATACATAATGATGTAAGAAGTTAATTGCAAATATGTCTCTTCACACTCGTAGCTGCAAAAGTGGCTTATACGCCTTTATTAAAGAAAATGCACATATGTTTAAATTTCTCCAGTTTTTAACATAAAATTTGAATAACATCTTGGAAACTTAATTTAAAATATACAGTATCGGACATATAAAATGCACCAAAGCCGTTTTCCCATACAAAATGGTCAACTTCAGAGAGCTATATCTCCGCCGTTTTTCAACCGATTTTTCTCATTTTTTCTATGACGAGCTACAAATTATCTCAATTTTCGATAACTTTTGAAAAAGTTGTGTGAAAACTGTTGGTTTAAAAGTTACAGATAGGTTGAATTTTGACATAAAAAATGCACCAAGATGAAAGGTAATGTATCAGACAAACTATGCGTCGTATCTTTTTGGTGTCTTCACCGCATTTGGTCCTTATCACGCAATGACCAAATGCGCCGCAGACACCGAGATGCTACGATGCGTAGTTTTTCTGCTACATCATTTTGTGTCTTGGTGCATTTTTTATGTCAAAATTCAACCTATCTGTAACTTTTGAATCAATAGCTTTCACACCAGTTTTACAAAAGTTTTTGAAAATTGAGGAAATTTGTAGTTTGTCACCGAAAAAATGAAAAGAATCGGTTGAGAAACGGCGGAGATATAGCTCTCTGAAGTTGACCATTTTGTATGAAAAAACGGCTTTGGTGCATTTTATATGTCCGATACTGTATTATTTTGGACAGAAAATTGCTTAAGTGTAATGTCTGGTTCAGCTTTGACCGTATAGCGTTGCGAGATTTTCGGATTTTTTATCACAAACAACTCATTTTCATACTTGTGCTGGATAAGTAGTATACCGAAGAATAATTGAAAATCTCGAAGAGTAGCAGGGAGTTGCAGCTGTATCTTTCAGACCTCTTAGAAGACACTCTGAGAAACATGTCTGTGAGTGATTTAGAGTGGAACTTGATGGAACTTTTTTTGAGTCGATAATTAAAGTCACATGTTAGTATTTCATAAGTTTGATTTCATAGCAAACTCATCGTGCCGATTTCTCATATTCAAAGTTAAAATTGGTAAGCTTATCCCACCAAATATACTTTAACATCCTTCAAACATGTTCTCTTTCAAATTTTGATTGAATTGATTGATTTCAACACCCTCCGTACTAGTTGAAAATAATGTTGAAAACATGCAACAAAATTAAGTTTTTCTGCTACTCTGACAACTGTCACTTTCGACGCTTGTTGTAGTCGTTTTAGTGCTTTATAAATCTTATAAATACACGTTTCAATAGCTGATGTTATCTATAAGCACTTGTGGATTCTTATTAGCGCCGAATAAAATAACTTGAAATTTTATTTTTGTCTATGGAGCAACGCTCTGTGTGGCGCTCCAACCTCGGTCCCCAGGTCCTTTCGGGCCATGGTTGCTTTAGACAGTATCTACATCGTTTCGGTCATGCGGGTTCTCCCGAATGTCCAGTTTGTGCAGGTTTAGAGGAAACGGCGGAACACGTTTTGTTCGTGTGCCCGCGTTTCCGCACAATGCGTGACCGCATGTTTGCCACATGCGGTCGGGACACGACTCCGGATAATTTGGTCTAGAGGATGTGTGAAGACGAGTTTGGCTGGAATGCCGTTTCATCGGCTATCACCCACATCGTCTCGGAACTACAAAGGAGGTGGCGAGTGGACTCGAGGAGTGACTAGTGCAGACGCTAAACAACAGGTGGTCCAAGGGTTCGCAGTCGGCTACGTAGGTCATATCGGTGCCCCACGGTCGAAATCGACCCTTACAGCGACTAAGTGGCCGCGGGAAAAACATCCTGGTAGCGCTGCTGTCGTGGCGCCGGCCTACTGGGGTGGATATGAGCCTTTGGTTGTTCGGGGCAGGTGGAGGCCCCTTCGTCAGCAATCCCAGCTGGTGCTAGCTGATAGGGCCTGAGCCTTCAGTAGGTCAAATTGCAAAGCCCGCAGTATCAGTTCTTGATACCTGCAGTGCAGCTGGACGCGGGCGTAGTGGTCGACCACCTGGGAAGCTGGCAAAGCGCCAGCATGCTACCTTGGTGGACCCCCCTAAGCGTGTCATCGATGTTCGTTGCTGCATGGCTACGCAGCTAACCATGCAGCCCCTCCCCTCTTGGTGGTCCCGGAGAGACGAAGGGTTTGGCGGCAATGGAAATGGTTTAGTGGGTCGGGGGTGTAGTCCTGTTTACTGCTTCTTCTTCTTCTTCTTCTTCTTTCTGGCGTTACGTCCCCTGTTTACTGCTTGTATGTAGTAAATGGTCCCCAACCCCACACTCCCGGACCTCGGTCCGGAGTCTGTTGAGCAGATTATCCCCCCATTGCTTAGAAGGAAAAAAAAACTCCGGCGGTGGACTCAGCCTACTTCGACTCAACTTTAGTCACTTGGCCGACCCGGGTTGGTTCTGCAATTCTGGTTGGAGGATGACATCAGCTGATATCAGGTTTGCAGGCGCCCAAATACTACGCTACGCCCGCTCTACTCGACCTAGTCCTCGACTGAGGATCTAACCTACTCTGATTGCGGACCGGAGCTCTCTGGTCTTCACGCCATCTCATTTGCAGCGATAACATAATCTGTGTTATCCCTCTGTTCTCCGCATTCGAAGTGGTTCTATGCTGGTACATGGTCTGCATGATGTTTTCCGGAGTTAGGACGCTTGCAGTTTCTAACATCATCTCGCTTCGTATATCCCTGAATCGAGGTTAGTCGAATATAACATCCTCCGGTGTATCCTCTATATTTAGACAGGCCGGACAATGTGGAGACTCTGCGTGTACGAATCTGTGCAGATATTTCCGGAAGAATCCATGGCCTGACAAAAAACTGAGTCAGGAAGAAGTTAACTTCTCCACGTTTTCTGGTCGTCCGCATCGACACGTTAGGAATGAGCTTGCGAGTCAACCTTCCTTTAAAAAAGGACACAGACACGTTAATGCTTCCAGTGAACAGTATACCCTCTGCAGAAAGCATCACACTAGACAACTGACTAGCATGCAACGCCCAATGACACCTTCGGAAAACAGTCCTCACGGAAAGGTTTTCGGCCTGAGGCGACAATCGAACCCACAGCATGAGGCGTCTAAATGCCTGGTGACACTAACCACACTAAGGGTATGCGAAATACCGAATGATTCCGTCAAATACGCTTCGAAACGAAATTCCGCGGAATTCCACGGAACTCGCACAGGCGAAATTTTTATTTTGCTATTTCGTTTCGTTTCGCCAAATTGTTAAAATATTTCCACGGAAAATTGAAAACAAACGAAATAAAACGGAATTTCGCGAAATTCGAGTTTAATTTCGAACAAAAAAAGCAAAGCGTTCGCTTCTACTCCTAGCTACAGTCAAAAATGGGTCCGTATTACGGATCAAATCGACTCATACCATGGATCAGAACACTATAACAGCAAATTATCTGCGAGGTAAACGAATGGTGTGCTAGTGAAAGCATACGTTTTGGCGTTTCTTTGGGAATCGTCTTATCATAGATTCATAACTGGTCGGTGTTCAGACAGACTGAATCAAGTGTTTTTTCATGGTTCCAGAAAAACGTTCCCCAGGCATGCGAAATATCCAAATATTTGTGTTATTTGCTGTAATAATGGAACTTATCTATTTGATAATACATCTGTATAAAAATAGCATAGAAAAAATCACATTTGATTGAGTCCTTAACGTATCTTTAGAACGCCAAAATATAATCTAGTCCGGCCTGTTGAACACCAACCAACTGTGGTATGGGTTTCAATGCCCCACAAATATGAATCAACGCTTCTAGGCAAATGTATGACATTTTATATCCTACGAATGGAACAAAAGTGTTTAAGCATGTTATTGTTGATTGCGATGCTGTATAGATTTATGGTTCGCGTAGGTAAATAGGTTCTGCGTCATTGCTACTCTATTTTATGAAATATTCTCTGTTTAATCCAACTCTGATCCATATCTGTGTGCTACCCATAACTGTTTGATGACACTAGTATTGACTGGTCCGCATGATATGATAAACTGCACTGCCGTTGTAATGTTTCCAAAAACGCCCATTTGCCCTGAATTCCTCGCGGCGAATAGCCCAGGAAAGGAACAACTGCGTTTGATGAACTACCGCAATGTTATCTTCCATAAGAATGAAGAGATCAAAACCACAATTTCCTCCGGGGATCATCGCGTGTTCTTTTGAGCAAATCCGTTAATATATCGCTAAAATTGTTTGTACACAAATGTCAAAAAAAGCTGCGGAGCGTGAGTCCCTGATTTTCTGGATTTGCTCAGGTGGTGCAGATTATTGATGCGCGCATTAGTTCTCTCTCTTGCTTTCCCGCTATGACGTCACTTTAAACACAGCATAAGAACAGCTCTCCCAAATCAACGCAATTTTTTCCGCGATGGCGACAAAAAATCGCCGCGATTTCGTTGTTGTGTCTCTCACATGTAGCAGCGAAATCGCAGCGATTGTTTGTCGCTGTCGCCGTAAAAAATCATATTGATTTGGGTGATCCAAAGCCACACCTCAAATCTTCAAGAGCACAAATCTAATGAACCAGACGTCCATTCAAGCTGAAAACTCTATCGATTGGTTACTCGAAGGCCAATCGATCAAGTGTTCAGCTTGAACCGCTGTCTGGTTCGTTAGATTTGTGCTCTTGAAATTCTGAGGTATGCACGCTTTACCACACCACCAACTCCTCTCTCCTTTAATTACGTGACATAATTTCATCACGACCCCCAATCAATAAAAAATGCGAATATTGATAATATATCATTACAAGTATTAGGAGCCAAATGCCGCAAGGCAAAAGTCTTAACCTTTTCAATACCGACATCAAGTTTCAAAATTCTCTAGTTTCGCCATCTGTCGATCGATTTTGATGATTTATTTCAGGAAAAATCACAAATCAGTTATAAATTTGATTCATGCATTGCATGCACCATCAAAATTGGTTCCGGATATAGAATCAATTCTGGTGGGGTACCTAGGGTATTTCACAATGGAAAAGCGCAACATTTTTTTTCGATTTTCGCACATCTAAATCCCGAGAAAAAAAAATGAGCCAAACGTTAAATTTAGCTCATTGAAAAACAGATTGTCTGAACGAACATGGGTGAACTTGTCAGCCTTATTTGCGGTTCCTCTATGCTATGTAGTCCAGGTTCAAAACTTTTTTTTTCGAAATTTTCAAATATTTTTTAAAATACTCTCGAGGCTCAAAATTTTAGTTAAAATGTGGTTTTATAGTCAGTTTTAAACAAAAAATCTGAAAATGAGATAATATCAACAATCCTTAATTCTTCCAGAAATCGTCCAGAAATTCCTTCACAGATCTTGGAATAGGATCATTTGTCCAGTATTTGCTCTTCAAAATAATAGAAATACCTTCAGTATTTTCTACAAGGTTTACTCTAAAAGTTTGCTTTCGTCCAGTTTATGCAAGGCTTTTCTAGAAAATTCATTAGGAACTTCTAAATTAACCCCAACAGGCAATCCTGGTTAAGCTGCTGCCGCAATATCTTTTGGAGTTTATCACTTTTGCAGTTCGTTTAAATTTTTCTTGATTGATTTCTTAGGTATGTGTTGATGAATTCTTTAAAATTTAATTTAATTCAATACTCCAGCAAATACTAAAGCAAATATTCCAGTGATTCCTCTGTTCTACTTATTTTTCTTCTTCTTTCTGGCGTTATGTTCCAACTGGGACAGAGTCTGCTTCTGAGTTGTGTTTTCATGATCACTTATCGACTTGTGTCCCCAATCTCATTCATTCATGCCACAAAGCATAAAGTACAGCAAAAAAAAATGAATATCATTATTCCATGTTTTATGGTATATATTTGCATAACATCACATCCACATGATTAAAAAAAATGTTTCGACCCACTTCTTAGTTGTAATATTTAAGGCTAAGTAGCCAGTCATTCGTTTTGGCAACAATGATGCCTTTTAAGCTTGCCTTTCAAAGTGATATAACTAAGTCTTGATAGTTCGACTTGAAAAAGTATCACTGTACGCGCTAACATGTAAAAAGTATTCTGATACTTTTTCAGCTGTGTCAGTTCAAAACCAACTGGTTTTATTTGATTCGAAATCGTGAGATGAATCAGCAACAATCATCAACGACGCGTACAAATTTCAATGACGGCCTACTTCGCCTTAAATTAAACCCACTCTTTGCCTTGTGTGAATGTCAGATATGTTGAACTGAAACCTTATAAAGTTATTATGAAAATTTCAAACAAACAGAAAAGAGTTACCAAAACATGTAAGGATTCCGCTGAGCAACACTAAGGTTTCCATATGGTAGGGGATTTAAAAATAAGTTTTTTATGCCTATGGTCAAATTTCCAGCATTTGACAAGAAAAAAAAACTTAAACGTGTATTCCGCGAAACAAATTCAAAAATTTCGTTTCGTTTCGAAAAATTCCGTGAGATATTTGATTTCGTATCGAGTTACACGAAACATTTTTAAATTTCGTTTCGTTTCGTCATTATCAGCGCAAGATATTCCGCGTATCGTTTCGTTTCGTATCGACATGGAAAAAATCCATACCGCATACCCTTAAACCACACGGCTACGAAGCCCACTTTCTCCGAATTGTTCCACTCCTGCTGCCACTTGGCCTTTGTATCCGATCTAATGCTATTCCTTACATTCATTGTGTCCCTTTGTTGGTAACATGCTATGTCCTCAGCCAGAGTGATGCAGTTGGGGATCATTCCGGCAATAACGCACACTGCCTTCGACGATATAGTGAGGTAGACTGCCTAAACGTACCAGCTTCTCTCGACGTATCTCAATATGAGCAATGATACGGTCGCCAGAAGACGCCTCGTACTGCTTGTTGGTCCTTCAATGTTGGGCATGATCCTAGCTGCAGTGTTAGCTGGTTTCGTTGACTTTTTACAGGCATAGTCTACATGGTTGTTGAAGTTAAGCCTGTCGTTGAACGGTGGCTGTTCGAATAGCATCCACTGTCGAAGTTTTTTTTACGGAATCCGAACTGCCTTTTCGACAATCCGTTCTCGCCTTCCGTGTAGATCGTCAGCCTGCCGTGTATGACCTTCTCCAGAAGTTTACCAAGAGTATCCAGCTAGCATTTCGGTCTATATGAGGCAGGTTCTTTTGGCGGTATTCCCGGTTGGATCTTTGCCTGGAAACTTGGATATCGGCATTTTCTTCATCTACGTCAGCGTACGGTGTGGGCGGCCCCGCGGTAGAAACATGCGTGCCAAAGGGACCGTCCACTATCAGCTTCAGCTTGTCGGGGCACATTTCAGCTAGTCCCTTAATCTTCGCCATCACTACTCGATATGCGTTGCCTCGGAGATTTGCGTCAGCTTCCCTGCTCAACTCATCGTAGTAGTTCGATTTACCCGTCGCTATCCCCGTTTGAACGCGGCTCTGGCCAGCCGGTAGGACATCTCACGCTCTTCCATGTTGGTTTCCGATCTAGCCCTCCGCACGCGTCTTCTGGCTCTTAAGCAAGCTACAGGGAGGGTGATGAGTGTGTCGTTCCACCAGTATGCAGGACGCCACTGATTCCTTGGCTCCAATTTTCTCTGCATAGTTGCATCACCCGCTCTCGTCAACGCTTCTGTCAGTTATCCTGCATCCTTGTTTGGAGCGTCATTTACTGCTCGAAGTGCTTCGACGAAAAGATCCTTGTCGGAATGCTTGTCTTTCACTCACGTTCTCCATTCCTCCTCTGACATACTGCACAACTTCTCTAACTAACACAATTGTGGATCGCTTGGTGGTCACTGTGGGTGTTAACAGGCGCATATGGTGAAGAGATTCCTTAGTCATCTTAGGGAAATGATCGTTGATCTTACGGATGCTAGCCACGTTGAATATGCCTGTAAAATGGCATCTACGTCTATAGCAGTGCTTTCGTAGATAATGTCTAACAGTTCTGCTGTAATTGCCAGTAAACGCAAGCTCCTGGCAGGCGTGGCGCTATAGCGGTTAGAAATCATGCATACTTAGGATCATATGCTTAATACAAGCAAGCGCATTCCGCACGGTTTCTCAAGCGGCCGTGTTCATCATGGCCTTGATGACGCTCATGAGGCTCATCAACAAGAAAGCTTTTCAATGCTTCAACCAAAGAGGTACCAAAGGAATCCGCGACGCGTGTAAAGAGACTACGCTAAGAAGTTGGCAGCAGGAGTGGAATAATTCCACCAAACATAGATGGACCCATTGGCTAATAACAAATGTGTCAGATTTGTATAAAAGAAACCATGTGGAAGCGAACTTACACCTGACGCAGTTTATGTCAAGACATGGTTGCTATAGGCAGTACCTGTATAGGATCGGGCACTCAATTGTACTTGTGTGGAGGAAACAGCGGAGCATGTCGTGTTCGATTGCCCGCGTTTCTTTGATGTGAGACATCGCATGTTCGTTACATGCGGAAGGGTCACGACAATATAATTCAGAGAATGTATGTGGATGCCGAGTGCTGGAATGCAGTAATAACGGCTGTCACTCATGCTAGAATTGCAGCGCCTATGGCGCGCCGACCAAAAATTGGCTGCAGAGGATTAGTCCAGCTGAGGCTGGTCCCTTGTAACATTGTTTAAGTCGGCGAGGAGAAGCAGTTTGCCTCGACTACTTCTGCTGCATGTGTTATGTGTTTCATGCACCGGCTCCTCTACAAAGAATTACCGTAGGGTGATTCTGAGGACATAAGGGTCTAAGGCCAAGGGTAATGTCGGTGCACTGTACACCACTTGAGCAATTCAACAAGAATTGCTCAAGTACAGTGCATGAGCTGGTTTTAGTGGGTCATCGTTGGTGCGGCATCCCCACACTGCCTGAGTTACCTTCTCACGCGTCTGTTTGCAGATGTCCCCCTTGTAACAAATAAGAAGAAAAAACAATATGAGAAAGGTATGTAATGTTAATGAATTGATACTAATAAAGGAATTAAACAAAATCTTTACTTTTCAATTTAAATTTTCTACCATAGACAAATATTTCATTGAATTGGGATTCCGATTCCCTTGATTAATGAAAACATCCCTGGAAGAAAACCAACAGAAGGAATCAAGTGTTTGGTTATATCATTCTTCCTCTCTGACACAGATAAACTTTCGCATTAATGTTTGATGAATCATCCTACGCTGAAGGCATCCCAAGAACCAGTCATATCGGTTGCCTATTTATTTTGATGTCATAGAAACTTCCCTTCACATTTTGATTGATGTAGAATACACATTTATTTAACAAATGGTATCGTTTAACTTGATGTCTTCCTCGGCTCGATTTCCATTCATTTGGGATTTATTTGAATTGATATTAGGTTTCAATTTCAAAATTAGCATCCGCTGTAGGAGATGGAGAAAATTTCGAGAACCGTAAAGTGCGTCGCAAAACTCGGCTCAACTAACCTCATGCCCGTGGAAGTTTAAAAACCCACAGAAACCAGCAAACCTTAACTTATCTGGAGAATCTGCTTCCGCGATGATGGGAGTTGAAAGTTTAACTGTTCTTTTTCGCACAGGCAACGGAAACTATTGCAGTGACACCGCCGACCGTTTCGCTCCCATTCCTCCCAAATGGGTATAATAAATCGTGACATTTTGCTTCCTTTTCTGCCACCGAAGAGCGGCTGTTGCTGTGGAGCGTGATAATATTTGGGAGCCATCCACCCGTTCCTCATATCTATTCATTTTATAGTGGCATTGAAAAGTAGAAAAAAAAACTTACCCAGAATTTCCGCAAGCTCTCGGTAAAGTTTTAATTACAATAACTTTGAGTCACACAAATGAGATATTATTGCTTTTTCGTAATCAGTTACCAGCAGCTATGTTGCATACTTAGTTTGAAAGAAGTGAGGTAAAGCTCTTTGGATTAAGAACATTGTGGGGCCATTAAAACTGCCTGAAAATAGATGTAGATGGAAAAAGTTAAAATAGAAACTAGTTGTAAAGCGGAAAATTATCGAATTCTGAATATGAGTGAGTGCCACATCAATCAACTCGAACATTTTTTTTTTTTTTTTTGACTGAAACTGAATCGGCCCAACAATTTTACAATGGAAATAATTAAGAGTTTTAGACTGTGGTTTGACTCGGGTTTCGTCTGAACAGGTCAGTACCAATTCTAATTTCAACACTGTAGCTTCTAGGCTGCTCAATGGGGGATTTGTGGGTTGGGAAATGCTGAGCACAAGGTCGCTTATTCTTAATAGCACCGTTACGTTGACTAAACCGGTCACTCACCTTTAGCAGGAGCTGGATTCTAACCGCCAGCTGTCTCTTCCGTACGAGGGGAAGGAAACCAACTATTTTCTGGACCAAAGTCAGTAGAATTCAAGGTGAAAATCGTATTTCTCCAGCGGACTACCCAGATCGAGGCGTGAATGCCCCTTTTTTGGCACGGGAAAGCGAGCAGAATATCAAAAGGGTGTATATAAACCAATTGTGGGGGTTTCAAATAGAAAAATAACCACCAAAGTTTCTAACTTACATGCCTACATTTATTTTGCCTCTTTAGGCCCTAAAGAGAGAGACATCATTGATAAGGTGTACTTGCGCTTTTGGATGATGGTGGTTGGTGCTGTTCGGTGGCTAGCTTGGTGGTAGGCGGTGGCATGCATGCATTGGAGGGGTGGCTTTCACGGCGGTAACTGGTGGCTTGACTGAAGTGGGGTTTTTGCCGAAGGCTGAACGCTGCCGCAGAGAATGCGTTGGGAACCTCTGCGCAGAATGGTGGGGTTGGTGGCATACAAGTACGCAGCAATAATATTTTCGGCAAAACTGGTTGATGGAGAACACGAACGCAGACAATGCGTTGGGAAACTTTGCTATGGCCGACTCTATCCACAATCCGCCTAACAGGACTGCCGATTCCCAAAATGGAGATGATGGGGAATGGTCTTCAAAGGAGATCTTCCGTCCGCAATTCCGGAATCCTCCAGATGACGGTGGCTTGGGTCCGGGTATTGTAGTAATGTCTGGTTTAGACCGGTCCAAAAGGCCTTGGGAATTTCTGTGGATGCACAAAAAGAAGTCCTCCGGTTTGGGACCCCGAAGGTCAAAAAGAAAAGGCCCAGAAGTGGACCTACTCCGGGAAATTAGCACACCTTAAAAATGTATCTCTCTTCCTTCACCAAACTAATATTTGATTACAATAGTAACAAAAGAATTACCTTTTCATTTGAAATCTTATTCAACTATAGGAATTAATTGAACCTTTTGTTTGATGGTTCTATTGTTTTAGCTATAACAAAGACACATTATAATTACAATCACATAAGGTACAGTGGGGGAAGTGTATTAGTGGGGTAAGTGGATCATTCGTCAATATTAAGCATAAATACTTAAATATGTTAAATGTTTTCACACCATTGCTTCGTTTTAGGTTATATTCTCACGCCCACACTAATACTATTGTAAAACTGGTACTACACGTACACTAACACAAGCAAACATGTTAGTTGAAAAAATCAATTAATTTTAAAATTATTTTCCATCATTCAAAAATTTATTGTATCTGTTTAAAATCGAATTCTTTTATTTATTTTCGACACATGATGAGCATTTCAGTTCTAATTGAATGAATCACAATGAAAAATGTGTGATTTTTGTAAATAAATACTGATATATTGTACATGGTACACTTACCCCTACTTTTTAATGGGGTGGGGTAAGTGGATCAAGTATTGTTATCATTTATTGGCAGACTGCTTACGAGAATTTTAATAATTTTAAATATCCATAAATGTTGTTTTCCCTTTATTTTTTCCATTCCCAGCTTAAATTTAGGGGCTGTCCATTAATTACGTAAGGGTTTATGGGGGGAGGGGGGGTTTGAGATTTCTTACGCGTCATACAATTTATTTTTAATTTTCATACAAAAAATCTTACCATGGGGGGAGGGGGGGTCGAAAAACCTCGAAAATTGTCTTACGTAATTAATGGACCGCCCCTTATCAAATTGATCATAGAAAATTTAAATTAAGCCACCTAAAAGTTTTTTTAACCTTCCTCGTGTAAAAAAATAAATAAAAAACAATAATAATTTCAAAACTAACAGGAAACTTTCCATGGTTTATCTAAGCTGAGTTGCAAAAGAGAACCATATACTAATTTTGCAATTGAAAGTATAGTATCGTACCTTATTTGACCATACAACTTGTTCTAGACAGATGATATAAATATATTCACAAATAGAACAGAAAGATTTAAGTTCATTATTCAAAAAACAATGCAACTAATATTTTTAAACTACGAGTGTTTTTCAAAAACATCGATATGAATAATCCTACAATACTACAGTTAATGAGTGACTGTTGATCAGAAACTCGCGAATAATTTTCTGCTCTCGGGAATAAGTGATTTACTAGGTGCTTTCTAAGCCAATCGGCTGTTAAAAGTGTAGAATAGTGTTAATCGTGGAAATACTCACTATATTCCATGAAATTATAAGCGAATTCATCAAGAATACGCCGAAATATCCCGATAAAGATTTTCATTCCTCGTGGGCCGTGACGGAGATATATCTTTGTGCGATAAAAAGCCTGATAGCCATTTGTATGCCGCAGTGAGCTCCCGTTGTACGGCAGTCTGCAGATACACAGTTGTGTTATCAGTGTCTTCGGTTACTACAACCAGCTCTTAGACGTGTGTGCCATACAAATCAGTCTCTGATAAGTTCGGGGGGAAATTCGAGCAGTTAACAGTGAACGTTAAACATATTTGAACGCTGTGCATTATGGAAACCAGTGAAGATAATTTTGATGATGGGCTTCAAAGTGTTTCGCTTGTTGATGTGCATACCCCATCTCCATCGATTCTGAATTCTCCGCTCAAAGAGCTAGATGATAGTATGTCCGATAATGATGAGGACAGTGTGAACGTCACCATACGACCATTGAAACCACCACCACTGGTGGTACCAAAAAATGATAAAAAGATAAGTGATAAGGGGGGAGAAACAAATTATGAAGATCGTAAAGTGCAAGGGAATCGTCGAGGTTTGTGTGGTTCGGCGCGTAGACGGCTTCACAAGATGATAAAAGGTGGTATGGACTATGCTGAAGCAAGGGAGCGGGCTAAGGCCCCCTTTGTAAGTACTCCGAAAAGGCAGAGGAATGATCTGGACCGCACCATCAGCAGCGAAAAAGCCGGCCCAAAAAAAGATTCGGGACGTCAGGCCCCCACAAGCAGGTAACATGGGCAACAGGGTTGATAAAGCCCAATCCCAGGAGGTAAGTTCGAATATCGCCTCCAAATTGAATGCGATGACATCGGCCGATCGGAATGTGGGAAACAGGGTTGATAAAGCCCAACCCCAAGAGGTAAGTAACACTATTGAGGGATTCCACGAAGGCATACAAGTCGATTCTGATCGACCATTTCAAAAATATCTGAAACTTTGCACAGTTTTTCAGTTCCATCTAAATCGTCATTTTCCGATATCAAATCTTCAAGTTGAGTCACGACTAACTTTTCAAAAGGGTGTATGTGTATGTGCTGTGCAGCTTTTTGAATATTTTTGAACCATTTTCACATACACCCTTTTGAAAAGTTAGTCGTGACTCAACTTGAAGATTTGATATCGGAAAATGACGATTTAGATGGAACTGGAAAACTGTGCAAAGTTTCAGCTCAATAGAAAAAAATGAATTAAAAAATTTACCAAATTTTGGTGCTGTTGCTTGGAATCACTCTATTGCCTCCCAATCGGATTTAATGGTAACAATCGACCGAAACGTGGGTAACAGGGTTGCTAAAGCTCTTCCCCAGGAGGTACGTTCTAATATTGCCTTCCAATCGAACGAAACATTAACAGCCAATCGCAACGTGGGAGTAAATGCTAGGGATTCGGTAAACTCTGGACACTCACGCGATTCAAAAACAATGCGCGATAGGGTACGCGATGCTCTTCCAGCGCCATCGTATTATGCAATTGCCAGTAGGGTAAGGGTAGGGATCATGCCTAAGAAAATACCCTGCTGTAGAGCTTTCTAACAACCAACAACAAGTTGTTCAAGAAGCTGTTTTGCTGGAGGTTATACAACAAAGACGGGAACAGTTCAAACCAAAATTTGCTTGCTGTAGGTTCCGGCCTGGGTTTTTAGTGCTCACATGCCAGGATAAACACACTGCAGATTGGGTTAAGAACAAGGTCCCGTCTTTGAGCCTTTGGGAAGAAGCTGACTTGGTGGTTGTGGACGAAGATAAAATCCCTCGTCCCGACGAGCTAGTCTCTTTCTTCGCATTTAGTGCAAAGTATAGCAATGATATGATACTTTCACTCATTGAGAGTCAGAATGATAATCTCTACACTGACACGTGGAGGATTCTTCGGCGCCACATCAAAGGTGATCATGTAGAGCTTGTGCTATCTGTTGATGACTCTTCTTTGCGTAAACTTGGTGAAAGGCAGTTTGTACTTAACTACAGATACGGGCAGATTCTCATGAAAAAGAAACGCCCTGTGGAAATAGTTGCTTCTGATCAAAACCCTAAGAATGTCCCAGAAGATATTGTCATGGATTCTATTCAAGTCCAACAAAACTTAGCAATTCCAGGGACAAGTGGGCTTGGCAAAGGGCTTCTAAAACCCTCTCCGGGAAAAAACGACTGAACAGGTCAACTCTCATCAAATATGTGCCGGGCACGGAGATTTAAACATCCAAGGGCAATCAAATGCCCATGGTAACAATAAAACCACCAGTGATATACCCAGTACAACTAAGAAGTCGACGTTTCAATGCCGTCTGAAACGGGAATAGAGTGCCCCTGGAAAGAAGGTAAGTCTAAGCTAATAAAATCAGTAATTAAAACTAATGATTTACAAAACATGAATCTTATAAAAATTATTCAAGTGAACCTGCACCATGCAAAGGGTGCGTCAGCAGTGCTCAATAGAAGGTTCACGAAAGAAAATATTGGCATGGGACTAATTCAAGAGCCCTGGGTAAATAATGGTAGGGTACTTGGCTGCTCTTCGCAAAATAGTAAACTTTTGTATGACGATAGTCAGTCTAAACCAAGGACAGCAATTTTAGTAAATAGGGACATAAAATTTGTCCCAATTACAGAATTTATATCAAGAGACATTGTTGCGATTAAGATTGAGGTACCAACAATTCGTGGAAGAATGGAGGTATGTATTGCTTCTGCTTACTTTCCCGGAGACGTCGAAGACGTGCCTCCATCTTTGGTCGTTGATTTTGTAAACTACTGTAGAAAAATAAACGCTCAATTTATAATAGGGTGCGATGCAAATGCCCATCATACAATTTGGAGCAGCACGGGTATCAATAAAAGAGGAGAAGATCTTTTGAATTACTTATCGTCCAACAAAATTGACCTATGTAACAGTGGGGATTCTCCTACTTTTATAAATGCTATCCGACAGGAGGTGCTGGATCTTACGATCTGTAGTGACCTACTGTCGGGCAATATTGTGAATTGGCATGTTTCCAATGAAGAATCATTGTCAGATCACAAACACATCCGGTTTGATTATAAAGCTGGATCAGCAATAGAAAAAAGCTATAGAAACCCTAAAAAACCAACTGGGACCTCTATCGTTTTCATTGAATGAACAAAAATTCATACGATTGTGAACAGTTTACGACTGTTTCTCAACTGGATAAGGCCTCAGATGGGATCATTCACCAAATGATCTCATCGTACCATGCTAGCTGTCCTATTCAACAAAGGTCCTCTAACAGGGATGTGCCTTGGTGGAATGACAAACTGGCAGAATTGAGGAAGAAATCCAGGCGGTTATTCAATAGAGCAAAAATTACTTCTGATTGGGTTCAATACAAAAAAGCTCTAACAGAATATAACAAAGAATTACGTTAAGCCAAACGTAAGGACTGGAGACGGGTATGTGAAAACATCAATAGTGCCCCTACTGCCGCAAGGCTTCACAAAGTCCTTTCGAAAGACCACTCCAATGGTCTAGGCAGCCTCAAAAAGGAGGATGGCAGTTTTACTGTTGATTCTTCTAAAACATTAGAAGTAATGATGAGA
Source organism: Aedes aegypti (assembly GCF_002204515.2). Lineage (NCBI taxonomy): Eukaryota > Metazoa > Arthropoda > Insecta > Diptera > Culicidae > Aedes > Aedes aegypti. The sequence goes on from NC_035109.1 coordinate 188,692,249, forward strand.
GCTCATTTCCCAGGATCGATCCCATATTCGGTTGAATAGCAGGTTCTAGATAAGGTAGGACGTATATGGTCTACAAATGCCTATCAGAAAGCTTGTGAAATCTTCACTCCATCGAAGGTCAAATGGGCACTGAGTTCTTTTCAGCCCTTCAAATCTTCCGGGAAAGATGAAATTTTCCCAGCTCTGCTACAACAAGGGAAGGAGGCGCTTTGTCCGCTCCTTACTGAAATTTTTAAAGCCAGCGTTACACTGTCTTACATTCCTAAGGCGTGGCGAAAGGTTCGAGTTGTTTTTATTCCTAAAGCTGGCAAAAGGGATAAAACAACTCGTTTCGTCTGTTTTGCTAAAGACAATGGAAAAAATAATTGATGATTTTATCAAGTCAACAAGCTTAATAGAAATGCCTCTTTGCAAATATCAATTTGCGTATCAAACGGGTAAATCTACTATTACAGCACTACAGACGCTAGTGAGTAAGATCGAGAAATCACTTGAAGCCAAAGAAATAGCCGTGGTTGCATTTCTCGACATCGAAGGAGCATTCGATAATGCATCCTATAGCTCCATGAGATCAGCAATGGAAACAAGGGGCTTGGATAAAAGCATTATTGAATGGGTAATGGCTATGCTCAGAGATCGGGAGATATCCGCTGATCTGGGAGGTGCGCAACTATCTATAAGATCTAAGAAGGGATGTCCTCAGGGAGGAGTATTATCGCCCTTACTTTGGTCGTTAGTAGTAGACGAACTCCTTAAAAATCTAAAGGATCAAGGTTTTGAGGTTATTGGATACGCAGATGATGTGGCCATTGTGATTCGTGGAAAATATGATGACACAATCTCCAATCGGTTGCAATCTGCGTTAAACAGTACTCTCAAATGGTGCAGAAGTGAGGGCTTAAATGTAAACCCTTCGAAAACAGTTATTGTTCCTTTTACAAGGAGGAAAAAGATGAACCTCAAACAGCCTTTTTTGGATGGAATTCGAATTCAGTTCTCGGAAGAAGTAAAACACCTTGGTGTAACTCTGGATAAGAAATTGAACTGGAATTCTCATCTAAATAAGATCATAACTAAGGGTACAAATGCCCTGTGGGTCTGCAATAAAGCCTTGGGGAAAACCTGGGGCCTACGCCCAAACATGGTACATTGGATTTATTCAGCAATAGTGCGACCTAAAATTACTTACGCTTCACTGGTGTGGTGGCCTAAAACAAATGAGGTAACCTCTCGAAAGAAGATAGCTAAGTTACAAAGGCTTGCGTGTATATCTATGACTGGGGCAATGAAAAGCACACCATCAGTTGCTTTGGATGCCCTTCTCAATATACTACCTTTACATCAATTTGTTAAATTGCAAGCTGCAAAAAATGCCTTGCAATTTATCCGTTACAATAAAATACTAGATGGTGATCTGATGGGACACTTGAAGATCATCAAGGAATTCAACTTGAACTCAGATATAAAAACAGTAGAAGACTGGATGATAACGAAGACCAACTATGATGTGCCCTTCAAAGTGGTTAAACCATACCGCAATACGTGGGAATCTGGTGGGCCAAGTTTACGTCCAGGGTCTGTTGTATTTTACACCGATGGTCCAAGATGGGCGAAAATACCGGGGCTGGAGTTTTTGGTCCCGGTATTAGTAAGTCTATAGCTATGGGATGCCGCCCCACTGTATTTCAGGCTGAAATTCAAACAATTTTACAATGCACAAATGTTTGTCTCAAAAGGAATTACAGGTTTGCTAAGATCTGTATTTTCTCGGACAGTCAAGCAGCATTAAATGCGCTAAAGGCATTTACATGTCAATCGAAGTTAGTGTGGGAATGTATTCTCTCTTTGAAGCAATTGGCCAGTAGGAACGAAGTAACGTTGTACTGGGTTCCCGACCATTGTGGTATTGAAGGGAATGAAATCGCCGACAATCTAGCAAGACAGGGTGCAGCTTCGAGCTTCGTCGGCCCTAAACCATTTTGTGGAGCTCCTGAGAGTACTCTTAGGATGAAACTAAGATCTTGGGAAATGTGCATGGTAGAAACTAATTTGAATGCCACGGATACAGCCAAGCAAGCGAAAAGATTTATTAGACCCTGTCTGTCAAAAGCCCGGGCCATATTAAATCTTAATAAAAAAGAATACCAGGGTAATAACCGGTCTGATGACTGGTCACTGCCCGAGCAGGTATTACCTTTACAAGATTGGAAAAATCCAATTCTCAGAATGTCGATTTTGTTTGAACGAAAACGAAACCGCTGAACACTTGCTTTGCAGCTGTGGAGCATTGTTCAATCAAAGGTTGTCAATATTTGGAAAAGGGTTATTAGAGCCCTCCGAAGTTTGGCAATGCAATCCAAACAGGGTAATAAACTTTATAAAACGAGTTGAGCCTAGTTGGGATAACGTGCTCCATCAACCATTGTCCACCACATCTCAATTGTGAGAGGATATTTGATGAGCACAAAATTTAATATGGGTCATACCACAATATTCCTAATTATTGGACGCAGTGGGTAGAAGGCTCTACAGACAAGGAAAAAAAAATCCTACAATACTTTTGTAGAGCCGCCATCTTTCTTAGTGATCAGGCTATTGAGCTATGCGCAAAACAAAAATTCCATGCCCACTAGCGCCGCCTGGTGGCGTAATTCCGTATCAAAATGACCACCACATGTCAGCCCTTGAGCTACCAAACAACTCTTCCGAAGACAACAACCTTCCAAAACATCAGGATCTAGAGATATCATATGTTACAAAATTTTGCATTCTTATCCCTCATGGTTCATATAGTGCAAATCAGAAAAAGCGCCCCTACCGGCCAAGTTCTCAACTAAAAGGATGATCCTCAACTCCTAAAGGTAGATCGTACTTAGCACTGAAACTTCGCCGAAGACAGTACTGTGCTATCTCTTTTGGCATACGAGATATTCAACAACACCCCCAAAGTGATGAAATCCCATAAGCCCTGGGTCTCCTATAACGCAGATTCCTATAACGCCCCCCAACCATGTGTCTAATAGGAGACCTGACTGTAAGTCGGGTTATGGTCGAGTTCCGGTTTGTAAAAATTGAAACTCGACCATCTCTAATGCATCTGAACATTACTGAGTACGAGAGTACGTTGCGCACTGGAATTCGACCTTCGGGTTAAAGTCCCTCACAAACAACAACAACAACAAGAAGCACTGGAATTCGGAAGCACAAATTTGCATTCAACCAAGTGAACTCAGATTTTCAAGGAATATCTACTCCATTCGTTAAGTAATTTTTTTAATGAAATGTACTCTACAAACCCTTACTGAAAAAAATAGAAAGCAGACTCAGGAATTTCCTCTTAAATCGATAACAAATTTGAAATCGACTCAGAAAGTTATCCTCAAAGTTTATAGTCGAATCGTGTGGTTCTCGTTTGATTCAATCGTAAATAGCTTTGTTATACGGCGGTAGCATTGGAAAAATCCAATTGATGTGCTGAGCAACTTTTTCTTTTCCAAAACCAACATGTTGGGTCAGAATTGATCCCTCCCAAATTGCCGTAAAACTTTGATCGAACTGGGACCGATACCATGTTCACTGCAACAGACGTCGTAAAAATCGTTTTAATTGGCGCATATGATTGACCTTTGTGGCTTTCTGTTGTTGTGGCATATTCAAGCGTATCTGAGGAAATTTTGAATTGATACGTCTTTGACATATTCTTATATGGCCATACTTAATGACAGAAGCAATTTAATTGCAATTATTGAAAAAAAAAACCTGAGTTCTCATTAACTCGTGGATGTCTAAGCAGAGAATACCTACAGTCATTGCCAAAATAAAGTGACCACTTGCTTGTGATCAGATAAATTCGTGAAAATTATAAACCGAAGCGGTATGAATAAGGATTTGATTGCGTATACAAAATATTTTTTCAATTGAAGCTTTCATTTACGAAAAATTTGCAGTTAGATGTCTTTCCCCATACAAAATAAAAGGAGCAGGTAATCCATTTGGAAGAAAATAATTGTTATTCAACTTACAACTCCGGTATTTCAGGATTTTTCACTTTCAACGGGTTGTTGGACTAATGGCTACCACTTCTGCATCATAAGCAGGAGGTCAATCCCAGGACCTCCACTTTTAATTTATCACAGTTGATCTATTCGTTCATAGCATTTGCTAGAACCAGAGACGGACAAAAAAAAAACCGTTTCCCTACGCTTCCCTTCCATTATTATAGCACGCCTTTTCTTACGCCTGATAAATAAACAGTCTTAGGGACATTCCTGAGCAGAGCGTTTAGAGTCCGCGGCTACAAAGCAAAACCATACTGAAAGTGTCCGGGTTCGATTCCCGATCGGTCCAGGATTTTTTCATAATGGAAATTAAATTGACTTCTCTGGGCATAGAGTATCATCGTACCTGCCACACGAATGCGAAAATGGCAACTTTGGCAAAGAAAGCTCTCAGTTTATAACTGTGGAAGTGCTCATAATAACACTAAGCTGAAGACATCAAACGTCTAAAATCGACAAGAAAACATAAAACACTATTTTCCTGCTAAAATGTCGATTCGGACCATTGTGCACTGTCTCTCCCGATCAACCAGTCAGTGTTTGTCGATAACGATCGATATCGATTCGTTTTGAATCGTTGGCGATCGCTATCGCTGGACAAAGATCTATAAAGAAATTGTTACACTGGTTGATCGGGCTTATGAATCTTCAATTGCCAGAATAGCATGAACAGTGGGGATTCACTGTTTGGAACACAATTGCCTTCCAACAAGCGTATACGACCCGATAGTTGGGACGACTGACAGGTCCATGCTCACGCATCTGGAGAGCAAATCGCCACGAAACGCACATATACATGCACCTTTGATCTGTATATGGCGACTTCAATGCGACGGTGCTCAGACGTCAAAGTTAGTTTGACCACTACTCTAGACATTCGAGTGCTTTTAAGTTGATTTTTTTTCAACTAGCAAACATCCTAACATCGAGTCATTCCATGTAGCGGACCTTCAACAAGCGAATCCCCACTGTATTTGAAAGAAATCGGTCAAATATAATTATTAATTACATTGCTAAGTGAAGCAAACGCCAAATAGGCACTAAATTTTAACACATATGTTTTAGATATACGTATCTTGTCTTTGTGTGAATCAAAAATCTTTTAAAAAATAAGAACTATTATGCTGTGTATAGCAAAGAATATATGTTAACTAAGCAGTACGAACATACGAACGAAAAAAAAATCCTCTTAGACACACGATTTCTATAGATTCCCGCAATAAAAAGCAAATGGACACTTGTTTTTGGTGGCCACTGTAACTGGCGTGGAAAAATAATCAGTGCTCTCTTTGATGCATTCATTTTAGACAATAACACCTTCCTTCTAGAAGAAAGTGGGTGGTCTGCGGATGACAATGATAATAAAACCAAAAGAAAAAAATCTCTCCGCGGGCCCCGGAAAACAAGAAAAACTTGTTTGAGGGAAAAACTCAAATAGAAGATTTTAAAACTATAAAAGATATCTCATCTCCTCTTTACCACGGACGAATCGGCACCTCTCCCAGCGGATGGGTTGATGTCAAATGAAGAGCACTTTCTTTGGCATAAAATGGACAGAAACATTGCTTCCGAGAATGTCACAACATAGATGTTTTATCTCGTTCCTGAGTTGGATCGCCGAAAATGTGTTGGAAGCAGAAAGCAAAAAAAGGGGAAAAAGGGTAGGACACCATATCTCGAGGGTAATTGAGGAAAACTTGTGCCGGGATTCCCGACCGTCACCTGCAAAGATGAATTGCGATTGCATGGTGCCACTTTCTCTTGTTTTCTTTATTGTGGAAGCGCCTTGCAAACTTTCCACAAGCGCTTAAGGGACTGCTGCCGAGACAAAGTTTTTCAATCCAATTCATAAGAGAAGAAAAACAGTTAGAAGAAGTTTACGTCACATGTGAGCGATTTCCAACTTGCAACTAATGCGATGAGGGATTAAAGTTGATCTATTTTCACGTTAGATAATCATTTGTATAATATCTCACGTGGGATATTCGATTATGAAGTCATCCTGTCAATCCTGCTCTGTTGAACGAAGATTTGTTTGGAACGTTAAACAGGAAGGCCTTATTTCTGATGAAACCAGATATCGTAGAGCAAGTTTGGTCAAATCGTTGACATAGCTATTATTAATTGCGCTAATGGATGTTACTTATACGAAGAGCGGAGTTTAACTACCAAGAAACGATTTTCACAGGATCCAGACATTTTTGTTTGCTTCGCTAATGACACGCATATAATTAGTAGATCACTTTAAACGGTTGCAAATACATCATGAATACGAGCTTGAACGAAAAAGAACACTCAGCTGAATTATTAATCACCTTGGAAGGTTTAGCAACTCTTCAATACAGGATTGTATATTGGGTACATAACCATCCTTCCACTTCTCCGGTAGCTATTCTGCATCCTAAATCCTGGCTATCAATCGGTGAAGACAAGTAGCCAACCTGTCCGGGCCCATTTTAATAAGATCCGCTCAGGGCTTTGTTACTCTTGAGCTGTTTGATTGCACTTTACTTATTGTGGGAAATGACACGTCCCCCTCATCCGCTGCACAGATGAAGCCATTCCACCTGCTACCTTGGTATTTCTCCTCTGCGCCATTCAGGTGATCATCGTATACATCGTATGCATCGCATACTCTCCGATGTACTGAAGATCCGGGGTTTTGGCATCGTAGCGCTGCAGGAGGTGTGCTGGACATGTTCGATGGTGCGAACGTTTAGAGGTAATCATACCATCTACCAGAGCTGCGGCAACACACGTGAGCTGGGAACAATTATTATAGTGACGAACGAAAGCGGCCTACGACTGATAGATTTTGCCACCTCCAAGAATATGGCCATTCGTAGAACCTATTTCTAGCACAGCCTCCCGTATCGATATACCTGGAGATCACCTCAGCAGACAGAATCGCAAATCGACCACGTTTTGATCGATGGACGGCACTTCTCAGATATAATCGACGTTAGAACCTATCGTGGCGCTAACATTGATTCCGACCACTACCTGGTGATGGTGAAACTGCGCTCAAAACTATCCGTCGCAAAGATGAACGGTACCGACGCCCGCCTCGGTACAATCTCGAGCGGCTGAAACTGCTGGATGTCACCAATGCATACGCGTAACATCTTGAGGCAGAGTTGCTGGATGAGGGCGAGCTCGCTGGAGGACAGTCAAAGCAGCCATTAACGACGCTGCCGAAAGCATTGTCGGATATGTGGAACGGAGATCAAGAAACCATTGATTCGACGAGGAGTGCCAGGAGATTTTGGAGGAGAAGAATGCAGTGCGGGCTGCAATGCAGCAGCATGATACACGACTAAACGTGGAGCGATACAGACTGAAGCGGAAACAGCAAACCCGCCTATTACAGGATAAAAAGCGCCGCCTGGAAGAGGTGGAATGCCAAGAGATGGAGTTGCTGTACCGTTCTCAAGAAATGCGGAAGTTCTATAAAAAGCTCAACACATCGCGCAAAGGCTTCGTGCCGCGATCTGAAAAGTGGCAGGATAAAGATGAGAGCATCTTGACGGACGGACGCGAGGTGATTGAAAGGTTGAAGCAGCACTACGACGCACACCTAAATGGCGCAGAGAACACAGGCACAGTAGATCAGGACAGCAAAGGCGATGGCTAAGTCAGTACAGCGGACAGTGGAAACCAACCAGCTCCCACGGTGAAGGAAGTTAAGGATGCCATTCAACAGCTCAAAAACAACAAGGCCGCTTGCAAGGATGGTATCAGAGCCGAACTCATTAACACTTCAGTCGTCGCGCTGTTGTATTTTGTACAACACTGGTGAAAAAAGCTCGCTTTTCGCTCAATACAGCAGCGTGGTGGTTCTGACGGTGGCGAACCGCGCGACGACTGGAAGGTTAAGATGGGCCCGGACAGGTTGGCCGCTTGTCTGCATCGGCTGATAGTCAGAATCTGGGAAACAGAACAGCTACCGGAGGAGAGGAAGCTAGGCGTTATATGCCCTATCTACAAGAAGGGCAACAAACTGGAGTGTGAAAATTTTCGTGCAATCACCATCCTAAGCGCCGCCTACAATGTGCTATCTCAGATTCTCTTTCGTCGTCTATCACCTATAGCAAACGAGTTCGTGGGAAGTTATCAAGCAGGTTTCATCGATGGCCGCTCGACAACGGACCAGATCTTCTCCGTGTGGCAAATCCTCCAGAAATGCCGTGAGTACCAGGTCCCTACGCACCATCTGTTCATCGATTGCAAGGCGGCACAGGACAGTATTGACCTGTAGAACTATGGAAGATCATGAAAGAGAACAGTTTTCCCGGGAGGCTCTCAAGAATGATTAGAGCAAAGATGGACGGTGTGCAGAACTGCGTGAAGATCTCGGGCGAACACTCCAGTTCATCCGAGTCTCAGTGGAGACTACGACAAGGTTTTTGAATATTGCACTTGAAGGTGTCATGCGGAGAGCCGCACTTAACTATCGAGGCATGGTTTTCATGAGATCCGGACAATTTGTTTGCTTCACGGACGACATTGATATTATTGGGAGGAAATTTGAAACGGTGGCAGATTCGTTCACCCACCTGAAACATGAAGCAACAAGATTCGGGCTAATCGTGAATGCATTGAAAACAAAGTACATGCTGGTAGGCGGAACTGAGCGCGACAGAGCCCGCCCAGGAAGCAGTGTCACGATAGATGGGGATACCTTCGAGATGGTGGAGGAGTTCGTCTACCTCGGATCCTTGTCGACGGCTGACAACAATGTTAGTCGGGAAATGCGAAGTCGCATCATCAATGGAAGTCGTGCCTATTATGGGCTCCAGAAGAAACTGCGGTCAAGAAAAATTCACCCCCTCACCAAATGCACGATGTACAAAACGCTCATAAGACCGGTAGCCCTCTATGGGCATGAGACGTGGACTATGCTCGAGGAGGACTTGCAAACTCTTAGGGTTTTCGAACGCCGAGTGCTAAGGGCGATCTTTGGTGGCGTGCAGGAGAACGATGTGTGGCGGCGAAGAATGAACCACGAGCTCGCCCAACTCAACGGCGATCCCAGTATCCTGAAGGTGGCTTAAACTGGAAGGATACGCTGGGCAGGGCATGCTGCAAGAATGCCGGACAACAGCCCTGTTAAGATGGGGTTCGCTATGAATCCGGTCGGAACAAGAAGGCATGGAGTGCAGCGAGCTAGGTGGATTGACCAGGTGCACCAGGACCTGGAGAGCTTGGGACGAAGTCGAAGATGGAGAGAAGCAGCCATGAACCAAGTGAATTGGCGAAATATCGTTGGCGAGGTTTTATCAAACTAATTGATGTAAAACCAAATAAATAAAATAAATGAGAACGATGTAGCTGCTCCATCTCTTCGAACTTCAACTTTTCCAGGCGGCGCATTTTATCCAGTAATAGATGGATCTGCTACCTTCGCCTCTATCGGTATTGTTCAACATTTTGACGGTACCTTGCAGCAGCATCATCGTCCGCGTTGCGTTCTTCTCGTCCAAAACCATCAGACATACCTCGCCGAACCAACCATTCCGTCAATTTCCTTCCACGAATCCAATGGCACCTTCTGCTACGTTGTAAATGGCTAATTTGACACTATTCCCGCAGTATTTAGGAGGATCTTCGGTTAGCTCTCCCTCATTCGGCAACGCTGATTCAAGGCTTTGCGCGTAATTCATCACAAGCTAGTGGATCGAATCGATGTGTTCTAGATTTTGCTCTTTTACCTTATGTGCCATAAAATTTTGGGTAACTGCAAGGGACATGGTCTCGCCGGAGGACAAGGGGTTGGTGCCGGCCTTAAAACCAGCCGTAAACATATCAGAACAGGAAACATACCATGTAAATTCGTACCAAAACAATCGGCATAGACTTTGGCATCGAAAACAGGCTATCGAGTGTAAACTCGGATCATGGAACTGTAATTGTCTTAATTTCTCGGGAAGTATCCGCATTCTTTCCGACTTATTCAGGGTCCGCAGGTTCGACATCGTAGCACTGTTCGGAGTGCTGACACTAGGACGATGATCAACCGCTTCTAGCTAAGCTAAACCCACCGAAGGGAGAGGACCCCTCTCCTGTCAGCATACGACCAAGGTTCCACCAGGGTTGATTACCCAGACGGCACCGCGGGGAAGTAGATATAAGACTTACTGGACAAGAGGCTATTGAACACATATGGGGTCTATTTTACACCTGAAGGTATGCGAAGTGCCTATGATACGCAATGTTCAGTCATTTACCATCCCAATCACGGAGTAGCAACTACGAATTGTAAAGTCATCTATGCTCATGCTCCGTGTACCTGCGGTCATCGACTCAGGACGAAACAATGATTGGTTTCAATACTTGTTCCGCGTGGTTTCATTCCTGTTGTGTCAATTGAGGTGCCAGGCAAATTACAAAAAAAATGGATCCGTCAAAACACAGACTGTCTGGTGAGGAGTACCGGAAGCAGCGGAAGCCAGGGAGCATCAGCGCATCTGCCAAGAAGTCGATGAGTCTGACAAGTCTAGCGTAAAATCCTGCTTAGGCGCATCTAGCGTTGAAGCAAAGCTCCGAGCGCTAGAGGAACGTCAAAAGCGGCAGTTAAGGAGACGGAAGAAGAGCTGCAGCTACGGAAGAAAGAAAGGCAGATGCAGTGCGCATTCGAGTGAAAGAAGGTGGAGATTGAGCTGCAGATGCGGGCCGAAGAAGAAGAGAAGCAGTAGGCTAGGCAAGCTGAAATACTCCGAAAGAAGACGGAACAGATCGAGCGGATGATGACAAATCAAGAGCCGTTTAAGAAAAAAATGGCAGCCATGGATAAGCAGTTGGCGGAGTTCTCGATCCGGAAGGGGACAAAATCGGCGTCAAAACTCGGTGGCGATGGTCATTGGTCATGCCAGCAAAATCAACGTAAATGTGTAACAGCTGAGCAAGGAGAACGTCAAGAAGCTAGCGGCCGACGACGATGTCTTGGACGAGGATTGCGAGAACGACGAATTAGACGAAGTTCCTTACCAATCTCCCGAAATTACCACAATTCTCGGGCATTCCAGTGCAGTGTTCTACTGTTCTTGAATATCAAAAGCTTGTTCTTAAGGTGAAGATCTGGAGAACCAAACATCCGCATAAGCCTAAAACTTAATCGATTGGTCACCACCAGCTAGTGACCAATCGATATAGTTTTCAGCTTTAACGGATGTTTGGTTCTCCAGATTCATGCTCTTGAAAATTTGAGGTTTGGCTTCGATTCATCTTCACCTTAAGACAAAGTTTTGATTTTCTATCAATAACGGGATAGAAACATTTTAGAGTAAGGTGGGGCAAAAGTTCGACCTTAGTGGTATAAACAAAGTTTCCAGGAAAACAATAGCAGTTAAAACAAAACAAATACCATACAGTGAACCTTCAACATATTGGCTATAATTTTGCTGAACAAACTTGTGTCAAAATATTTACCCATTTTTACTTATAACAGTTTCAAAATTGATTGTCTTATTCGAACTTTTGCCCCACCGGTGGGGCAAGAGTTCGAATCTAGTGTGGGGCAAAAGTTTGCTGGCTAAAACACTAAATATCGATCTTTTTATGACAGGCATACTTTACACCAGCCGTAAACTTAAGTTTGACGAAATATACACACTAAATTTTCATCGAAAAATTGCCCAAAACCGGGTTAATTGTAATATACTCAAAAATAGCAGTTTCTCGCAAAACTTAGTGGAAATGTAAAATTTTGGTGACAATTTTCACACGATCAGACAAATTTAACTAAATTTGAAGATAATATGTGGATTTTAGGCAATTAGCAAATTTTTCCGTGAGTTTATACATGGGTCGAACTTTTGCCCCGCTGATTCGAACTTTTGCCCCACTATGGGCCAAAAATTGTTTTCAAGCATTTATGCAAAAACTAATACACTTCAAAGCAACCTTATGATAGGCCTAGAAACGCCCTTACATAAAACATTGAAAAAGATTTTATCTTTAATTGGTTCAATGCAACGAAAGTTTGACCAAAAATTACAATATTCACGTCGAAAAATAACAAATAGCCATAACTTTTCCAAATCTCAATCGATTTTTATGATATTTGGATAGAAAGTCTCTTACTTGAATAGCTTTCGAACCACCATGACATTTATAAGATTTGTTTTAAATTGAGCTAGAAATCTTAAAAAGAAACTCTTACCCCACTCGAACTTTTGCCCCACTTTACTCTACATATTTATTAAGCCAAATGCTTGAATGCTCTCAATGACTTGGACTGTTTCAGTCATAGTGCTGACTTTGAACATTGCATCAATCATTTGATTCAATTGTTCAGTTAGAGAATTTAAATCAGAGGCAGACACATCACTTAAAGTGGTTACATTATCTGATGATTTTCCGTTAGAATTTTTGGCGGAATAGAAGTTTACTGTGGCGGCAGGGTTTTTTTTTCATTTGATTTGAAACAATTAGAACAAGTACTCGTAGTATGGGAAGGGGAGGAGTTCAAATTACCTACTATGATATCTGCAAAGGATTTTTCTTGGGTGGATACATTCGAAATTAAAAGATTCGAACGACAACCCGACAGATTAACAGTAGTTTGTGAATGAGCATGATTATAATCTTCCTGATGGGTATGATTCCTGATCAAGCGATCGTTAACTGAAAAATGAGCATTGTTCGATACTCTACCAGGGAAATTCCGGAAACGACCGTTATCGTAACGGATATTACTGTTCATCTGCCTGGCACGAGCCTCGACGACTCGCCTACGCGAAGGGCAAGCCCAAAAATTTGACTTATGATTGCCCCCGCAATTCGAGCTTATAAACTTGGTGGTATCTTCCTTCACTGGACAGACGTCCTTGGCGTGAGAAGAACCTAATCATGCATTTAGCATCCAAGCGGCAATTTTTTGTACCGTGATCCCACTTTTTGCACCAACGGCACTGAGTGGGGTTCTGATAACTTCCTCCAGGTTTCTGGAAATGTTCCCATGTCACATGGACATCGAACAAAAGTTTTGCTTTTTCTAAAGCTTTAATATTATTTAGATCGTTTTCAAAAAAGTGTACTAAATAAAACTCTTGATAAAGCCCTTTCCATATAATGCCAGATTAGGTTCTCTTTTTCATAATGATTACTTGGACTGAGTAAAATCTGAGTAAAGTAAATCATTAATTCCATTTTTGATTTCTTCAGGTGACTTATAGTCACTTGAGAGACCTTTCAAGACGACTTTGAATAAACGTTCAGTTTTGTCGTCGTAAGTAAGAAGTTTGTGCTTCTTCTGTTCAAGATGTTTGAGAAGAAGTTCGCGATCTTTAAGAGTTTCCGGCAAAACGCGGCAGTCTCCTTTCTTTGTAGTTTGCAAGGAAACTTTGATTTCCCTAATGGAGTTCAAAATCTCCTGCCTAAATCCCCCAATTTCGGAACAACTGATCACGATAGGCGGCACTCTTTGCTTCCTCACTAAAATCAAAGAGCCTGGGCTAGAGACTGCTTCGATTTGGTGTTCGAAAAATTTGTCTAGAGCATCGAACTGATTGCTCATTTCGATGCAATTATCAACATTATCCATTTGACCCTTGCAAAAAAGTTCGCAATCCGGACAAATGTCCTCTTTTCCTTTTCATGGCACGTTAAGTGACAGTTTTAAATCCCACTTTTTTGGAAGAAAGTTGTGAATTCAGAGGTTCACCCTTCCTTTTGTTTGTAGTTGCAACCATGTTTAGTGAATAAACGAAACAAGAAGAGACCTTCCAACAGGTTTTTTTTTTTCCTTAGACGGTGTCCAAGAAAGATCACCACCGCTACCTTTCGCTAACGGATCCAAATAAATAATCGAAGGCACGGGTACAAACAAGGATCGTGAATAGATCAATAGTAGAAAAAGTAGTACTGAAAAGTACTGTTTAATTGCTTTAGGTAGTTTAGCTTAGCTTAGCTTAGCTTAGCTTAGACTGACTACACATATCAATGGTTGCTATTCCGTGATTGACCGAAGTCAGTGAAAATGCACAAAGAATCAACTAGAAGTTCGGCTGGGATTGGCCATAATCTTCTTCAATGTGCATAATTCAGTGCCTCTATTTATATAGGGTCAATAACGGCGCCGGCCACGTCCTTGCAGTCAGGTGGGATTGGGGGAAGGAATGTTAGTGTGTAACCTTTGCTATTTGGAGACCGTGTTTGCCTCTGCATCTCCACAAAGGTTACTGGGAGGGATGTTTGTTAATGGGAAGGATCGTTGGGTCACAGGATTCACTTTGATAAGCGATTAGACCATGATAAATAATGATTTGTGAGATATATACATGCTTATTTGTAAATATAATATTTTCATTTGATATGAACAATTTCTATGTAGTGGAAAATTATGCCGACACTTGAGGTGACGAACCATTCAAAGTTTGTTGAACAAATACCTAAATGTAACATTCCTACAGCTGTCAGGACGAAAGCATGTGTTATTATATTTTACTTATTTGAAAAGAAACAAAAAACTCGATTGGTTGGAACATCATAGAACACTCTTATTCTTATGCCGACACTTACAGTGGCGAACCATCCAAAGTTTGTTGAATAAAGTGAACCTTTCGCAAGTCTACACTTGTAGTGTCGAACCATTCAAAGTTTTTTTTTAATTACAAAAATAAAGGTAAAAAGGGTGTTCTGAAAATAAAAAAAAATGTGAAACATAAATAATTCATGAATCAGAGTTTGTGTCGACACTCACAGTGACGAACAATTCATTGTTTGTTGAAAATTCATATATACGTCCCACAATTGTAACGATTAAATGTGCAGTCATACATGTTGTGCAGAAATTGAGAGCCGAAATAAATTAACGACACGGTCTATTGTTTGTTCATCCCATTGGGGAGATAGTTTATATCGAAAGGCCGGACAGAGCGGTTGTCTGTTCGCGCCAATAAACGATTGAAGTGGATCATTCGTTTTTGCAATGCTTGATCCGAAAACTGCAGTTATGGCTAATTTGGTTTAATTCCCTTGAATCCGACAAATTGGGGGCTCAACCGGGATAACATTAGCCACGGTCTTCGGTGAAAGAAGCTTGGAATCACGATACGTCGGAGAATATTGAAAAAGTTAGTGTGATGGATGCAGCAAACTCTGATAGTTTTGGATCGGGTGATCAGTGGGCTCCACACGACTATACTTATGTAATGAACATGGTGATTGATCGTTTGATCTGGAATAATGCTGAAATTCTAAGAGCATCTAATGAAATAGTTAAAATGCAAGAAGAATTGTGGTATTTGCGGTATCAAAATGATGTACTAAAGGCTACACTAAATGATTTCGTGGTACAAGAATCCAAAATAAATAACCACAGTGCGAACAATGATAGTGATCATATGAAAATCAGCACGCATTGCAAAAGTGCTGCCTGTGCTGATGGTACACAGGAGAAAGAAAATGAAATATCAAAGGAATTCGGAATTGATTTTGACAATGCAGTTGATGGTTATGTGAATGCGAAGAACATTTGTGAATTCGATGAACCATTTTCGGCAAACGAAAATTATAAACCCAGAACTCAACGAGGATCTCGACGCAGAAGTTTCCGTAAAAAGAAAACTATGCCGAAAAAATCAGTGTACTTCAATGATAGAAGTGTCCATCGAGCTACGGCCAACAATCATCGTTCTGTTCAGTTAGTTCTGAGGAAACCTAGCACACTGTATTTGGATAAGGATGATTGCGCTCAAGTCGGCGACGATGATGACGATGACGAAAATGACGAGCAAGGAAGACGTTTCACCATCCGAGCCGGATCAGTGAACCGTATAATACATTTTTGATGCTATTGTCCCATTGCTGTTACATTCACATGCAAGAGGTTTCAAAACATTCATTTGTGACATTCAGGTTGCTACTGATACATTCTTACTGCAGCCATGAATGTATTACCTGACATGGATAAGAGTAGAGTGCAATTCTTTTCAGCCTCCCATGAACGTTATGCTGTTGTGGATGACGGGAATGCGAAATGAATGTAAAAAACAATCACGACGCAGCTGCGATCGTAGTGACAACTCTTCATTCGTTTGCTGCTGATCCAAATCGCCACTTCATCACAGCTGCGTTTTCACTGCTGCACAATGGACCGATGCACGAGTACACTATTTGACGTATGAGCGGTCCCGTGTTATTTACGTTACCATGGTAGCTAGTGAATACGGCACCGCTCAAACGTCAAATTAGTGAACTCGTGCATTGGTCCATGGTCCTTTGCACGAGTTCACTAATTTGACATTTGAGCGGTGCCGTATTCACTAGCTACCATGGTAACGTAAATAACATGGCACCGCTCAAACGTCAACGACTGAACTCGTGATTGGTCCATTGGAGGAGAGGGCGTTCATTGGAAGCAACGAAAAAGTGGCACAAACGGAGCATCAGGGTTTTTTTTTTAGGTTTGCTTCTACCCTCTTTATTCGTAGCTTTCTGCTTCGAGCCGTTCTCGCACAAGGTGCTGTCCATAAACAACGTGGTCATCCATGGGGGGAGAAGGGCGGGGGTAGTTTGTTTGACCAAAGATCACGATCGGCACATTTTTTTTGTATAGACGAAAAACCGATCGACGAAGGAAAAGGAGTCTAAAAATAGAAAAATAACCCGTGAGTTATGGACAGCCCTCAAGCTGGTGCGGCTGGTTGATACAAGAATGAAAAGAAAAACATATTTCAATCGGTGCACATTGTGAGTGGCACATTATGATAATACAGATTAATGTCTACTACAGTAATTCATTACAACCATGCTACATTTATTGCTGACCAAAAAATAGTCACAGTCGCGCATGACTTTTATTTTCAGTAGCACATGAAAGTTTTTGTTGCATGAAAATCATGGTAGTCTATGTGTGATTGTCACGCTCACTACAGTTTTTGACGGTACATTTTGGTTCACTGAGCCGGATGGTGGTCAGGATGGCCGAATGTTGTGCAGAAATTGAGAGCCGAAATAAATTAACGACACGGTCTATTGTTTGTTCATCCCATTGGGGAGATAGTTTATATCGATAGGCCGGACAGAGCGGTTGTCTGTTCGCGCCAATAAACGATTGAAGTGGATCATTCGTTTTTGCAATGCTAGATCCGAAAACTGCAGTTATGGCAATTTTGGTTTAATTCCCTTGAATCCGACATACATATTTTATAGATTAGAAATAGTAGCATGAAACGAGCTCACCAATTGATCCTTTATCCTTCACTGTGCAGCCACAATCCACTCTCAGCCTCACTCGTTTGCTCGGCTATATAAAAGCACTTAGAAAAAAAATAGGCGCGCGACCCGAAAAGGAAAAAAAACTTGGCTTTCTTGACGCACTGCCCAGCAGCAAGCGTCAAGGTCAAAGGATCAAAAAGAACTAACCGATCACGCCACTTTTTCACTTACTAGACCGACGCGCGACATGTTTGATCCTGCCCTCGTCGCTGGCCCCCGTAGGAGCAAGCGTCAAGGTCGAAAGATCAGACAGAACTCTGTTTAATTCCTTTAGGTAGTTTAAAAAAAAAACTTCCAAGAGAAGAGAGCATTCGTGTACACACAGCACGAAGGTACGCTGCACACTGAACCGAGTTTCAAGAATTTTCCAATTTCAATGCTTACTTTTTTATTGACCAGTCGAAGGCCGGTGGGACAAAAAGTCAAAAATTTATTTGTATCGGCCTTATATTTAATAAAAAAAAACTCTGGTCCAAGTGATTGATTGATCCAAAATATGACTGACATTTTGTTTGAAACACAATTTCACAGCCATTGAGAATGCTATGGTACCAAATTTGTTACCACCAAATTGACTGGATTAAGGTGAAACTCCTTTGAATCCACTAATAACTGTATAAAAGTAGTAGTACTCAAAAAATATTCTCCTATTTGTTGGTAATAGTGAAATTATAAATGATAAGACGTTGTTGCCAGGAATCGCTACTTCAATTTGAGTCTTTTCCCCTTCGACTAAATATGATTGCTTGATGTCGTACGTAACCATCAACGTATCTGACAGCCCTGCAAGCGAGCAGCCGGCGTAAAATTAGAAAAATAAAAAAAAGAAATGTTGTGATCAAGTGATTGTTTTTAGCACGGTTTGGTGAAATTTTAAGTTGTTTTCATCAGAAATCCACCAGTAATTGTTCTTTAATTAACAAGTAGTGAAAGTAAACTGTGTAGGAGGTTCTATGTTTAGCGAAAGTGGTAAAATTAGGTGAAAAGTGTTCTTCGTTCGCAGGCGGATAAGTGTAAACAATTGTAGCAAAGTTAAACGTCCGTGTTGAAAATTAGCACGGATCATGAAATTTCCATCAGCTACTAGTGTTAAAACTACGGAAATCGTAAGGTAATAGTGTTCTGATGTCTCGTTAGCAATTTGGGAGTGAACTTAGTGTAGGTAAGTGAAATATTTTGAGAAATAATGTGGACTTTCAGAAATGCGTTTGTATATGTGAGGAAGCCATTTTCACTGCCATGACAGGGATTCCTTCCTATATGTCCTTAAGAACCTCAAAATTGGCATCCTTCTCGTTTCGGCTGAGATTTCTTCCATGCCCGGAATGCAATCATTCCAACGATTCCGCTGTCGAAAAATCACCGCCGGTTTATAATTGACTTTAGATTCTACGTTTCTTGCTATACGTGCATAACTTCTTGCTGCTCAAACAGAAGGGAGAAAACTTGAACTGAATAACCGTTCTAGATCGAGATGGGAAAGCTGGATGGTTTATTCTACTTGTCAGTTTTATTCTTTCCTGCGGCCGATGTTTACGTTGGCAGAAAGCAAAAAGATTAAGGGTTGATTTATTATTCACATACATTTATATTTATTGGATACGCCATCCGGGATGGGAAATGGATCCACCTGTGTGGAATCTCGAGCGGTCCATGCGGCATCATCTATTGCAAACTAAACGATAAGCCAATTCCAACGGAAGAAGCATGGAGTATCAATATTATGCACCATTAGCCACGGGGCAAAAGAAATAAAAAAGTTTAAAGTATGGGTTTTGCAATTCATTGGATATTCCACGCAGGGAATAAAAGGTTCGTTTTTTTCATGAAATTAGGCTTCTCCGGCGATTTCATTAACAAATATACTCTTCTTTGCAGTATGACAGTGCCATCTAGGAAGTGATTTATTACTCAGATGGTGATCCACCTCGTTAGCATCCAATTGAATACTTTTGATTCAACAACCATGCCTTTAAAATCGGATTGAAGCCATGGTTGTTGCGTTCTACACTTTCTTGTTTCAACCAGACCTAAGGCAAATGCAATCTTTGCAGGGTTGCTGTTCGGCACCCCAGTTTTTTTTTAATAAACTTTATTAGTATCATTCCAAACATTACATTCAAATCTTATATCTAGGTCACCTAGACTAGGTGTTCTGTGTTAGACAACACTATCATCTTAATTTGGTAAAACAAATTTAAGATTTTATTAACATTTGGGTAACAGCATTACGTTTCATTTGCCTCATTAACCATCAAAATGTACAAATGAACTCAGAAAATAGCGTTTTATGAGAGGAAACTCATCAATCTGACGATTTCATCCAATCATATAAAATTTGAAACGGCTTTAGTCAATTCCGGATGTGCTTTATTAAACAATGCTAATGCCATAAGATACATAGCCATCAGCCAGTCAACAAAATAATCCACAACACGTGCAGTTGATTGTTTAACCAAAGCCTTCATGTCAATTGCCGCTCGGAATGACACCGTGCTCCGATTCTGTTTCTTGGTTTGCTGAGAAGCACATTAACCACGTTTCGGTGACGCTACAAAGAGAGAAAGGGACTGTCCATCAGCACTCGAGCAACTCCGTGATTCATGTCCATAATCCTAAGCAACCAGAATCGGAGGCAGGATTTGAAATTTTATGAAGGATTTATTTAGGTTCCGGTTCTTTATTTGAAGCTTGTACGAGCTATGTACCGTTAAGTCACCAGTCACCGTGCGGCCTCCATTCACCGTGCACATATACAGATTCCTACAGAATATTCATAAAAAATATACAAATTATTATTTTGTTAGCAAAATAATACAAAACTGATTAAATGAAGTAGTTCTTGTCACAATGCTTTTTAATAACTTAGTTTATGAAGTCAAAATCATGTGCATTCTGTTTAATAATGAGATTTCTTAATATTTTTAGTAGAAACGCCAAAAATTCACATTTTTCATTTTAAGGTTAGAATATCAAATTTTCCATAATTTTAACAAGTTTTCGCTGTGGATACTACAAGCAAGATGTATTTCATCGTATGAGTAATGAGATTTTATGTAAATATTTTTGTTTATTGTATTTCAGTCAAAATCCAAATGCACGGTGAATGGACCCTTCTCAATATGTATGGTTCCTATTACCGTGCATTAGTGTAAAAGGCATGAAATTATTGGGTAATATTAAATTTATTGTTATGTCGTGATTCAACTACTTCATATTCAGTTTTTGTGCGAATATGGAATGGTTCGGTCAATACAGTCGAACCCACTATAACGATTTTAATGAAAAATTGATGATTTAGCCATATTTTATACTTTCCATGACTTTTATTGTAAAAACGATTTGAATACTCTTAAAAATGAGTACGCACACTACTAGCAACATAGTTGTTCCACCTACAACGTTTCCTCAAGATATAAAGTTAAATCATGACGAAAACTATACGCACGGTGAATGGTGCACTAGTGTGCACGGTAAATGGTGACATAAAACGGTACGAGGCGACCTTAACATGGTATTTGTAAACATAATTTTTGAGTATTTTTGTCGTGTATCACTAGTTTTAGATTTTTCCCTGAATTATTATATAAATGTACGCTTCGTAGTAGTACTCTAGTACGCTTTAGATTATTTGGAAAAGTTATACAATTTTTGGAAGTGCAGATTTTTCTTAAATGCACGGTGAATGGTAGCTTGACGGTACGTTCATATCAGTTCCAAAACTGAGCCACAAAAGAATAGGTCTGAAGTGTGTGCTATCAAGCGGGACAACATCGGAAAATTTTATTATTTGCCTTTGTTTCAACTCTGTCGAATTTCAAGCTTATGGTATTGTTAGAAATGGATTACGCTTTTGTTGACATTGTGCGGAAGTGGAAATTGTGAACAATAACTTAACCAAACGGCAGAGAAGCTTTAATTAACCCGTAGGCTAAGGTCCTAGCATATAGAAATCAAATTGTATTTATTTGAGTTTAAGTTAAAAAATTGTCTTGAGGTTATGTAGTTTGCTTTACTATTAGTTGTAGTGTCATAAGTAATTGGAGTTAATTGGGATTTGTTGACAAAGTTATTATTATTGGTGTTTGTTCAATGATCACTGTGCTTATGTCAGAAGACACTAACTAACTACGGGTGACGAACGAAGAGCTGGCAGAAGTCGTTAAATCATTCGCGTCAAATAAGTCACCGGGACCCGATGGTATCCCGAATGCTGTCCTAAAAGCAGCAGTCAATGCGGATCCGAAATTGATCAGATTTACGATGCAACGCTGCATTGATGAAGGCATCTCCCCAGATGTATGGAAGTGACAGGAATTGGTGCTACTATCAAAGGCGGGGAAACCATCATCGGGGACCCGTCGGCATATAGACCTATCTGTCTGCTAGATACGACCAGCCCTGTCGTCCTGCTTAGTCGCGCTTAGTCGACGACTAAGAAGCTTTTCTCAGATCTTTTTTGAATTTTTCATCCGAAGTCATAGAGAAAAATGTGCAAAATCAACAAATATCTAACACCCCATAAGATATCCAACCATCCAACCATAATTTGCAACCTGTACCTACCAACGCTCTGTTACCCTATTTCTTTCAGAACTTCATATAGAACATATTACAGCCCTGAAAAAATTCCATCGAAATTTTTGAGCTATATCAATGCCCTAGAGTAATTTCACATTGTTCCACGTAGATCAAAATTGAAAACTACAAGCTGTATCAATGCCCTGGAGTAATTTTACTTTGTCCCATATAGATCCGTAGCATCCTAACGCCCTGTATGACATCAATTAAAAATTAAAGCTTTATCAACGCCGAAGAGTAGCTTGACCTCCCTTATGTAGACCAAGTGCATCCTTACGCCCATCTTTACGCCCCATATCACTTGAATATTTTAAGCATTATCAACGCCCTGGAGTAACTTGGACTCGTACCATGTAAATCAGCTGCATCTTAACGCCCTGTGGGACAAATGTCAAGATGTACAAACGCCCTTGACTGATTTGACCTTGTCTCACGTAGATCAGGTGTACCTCAATGACCTGCATCGATTGAAAGCTACAATCTATTGACGCCCTAGAGTGATTTGAACTTGTCTCATATAGATCAGCAACATCTTAACGTACAGGGCTGTAGGACATTATTAAAATATTTCAAGCTGTTTAAATGCCCTAGACTAATTTAACCTCATCCCAAGTAAATCAAGTGCATCTTGACGCCCTGTGTGACCTCAATAATAACTCCAAGCACTATCAACGCCGTGGAGTAATTTGACCTAATCCTATGTCGATCAAATACATCTCATCGCCCTGTAGGACATCAATTAAAAATTCAAGCATTATCAACGTCCTGGAGTAATGTGACCTCATTTTACGTAGACCAAGTGCATTTTTTCGTTCTGTAGGACATCAATTGAATATTAAACGCCCTGGAGTGAATTGACCTTGTTTCATGTAAGTAACGTTACATTTTAACGCCCTGTGGGACAAATGTTAAGATGTATAAACGCCCTTCACTTATTTGACCTTGTCTTACGAAGATCAGGTGCACCTCGATGCCCTGTATCGATTGAAAATTCCAATCTGTATTGACGCCCTGGAGTAATTCGACCTTATCTCACGTAGATCTTAGATGAGGTGCACATTAACGCCCTGTAGGACATCAATTGAAAACTCCATGCAGTATCAACGTCCTGGAGTAATTTGGACTCGTGTCATGTAATCAATTCATATTAACGCCCTGTTCGATGTATATTTTCCTTGTCTTACGACCTTGTCCAATGACCTTGTCTTACGTAAATCAGGTGCAACCTAATGCACTGTATCCATTGAAAATTCCAAGCTGTATCAATGCCCTGGAGTAATTTGAGCTTATTTTACGTAGATCAGGTACATCGCAACGCCCAATTAAAAATTCCAAGCTTTTGCAACGCCCTGGAGTAATTTGGCCTTATTTCACATAGTTCAGAAACATCTTAACACTTTGTACAACATCAATCGACCAAGCTATATCGATGGTCTGAAGTAATTCTGTTTCTGATCTTTGCAAGATCTGGAGGATATTTACGCCCTGTTTAAAATAAATAGAAATTTCTTAGTAGTATCACCGCCCTGGAGTAATTTGACTTTATCCTTTGAAGTCAGATTTATCTCAACGCTCTGATTGATGTCATCGAAATTGTCAAAATATATCAACGCCCTGGATTAATTTGATCCTTTCTCACGTATATCTTAACGTCCTATATGCCATCAATTGGAAATTCTTGCCTGCTCAACGTCCTAGAATATTTCAAGCTTATCTTATGTAGTTCAGGTGCATCTTAACGCCCTTTAGAACATCAATTGAATATTCCAAACTGTAGTACCACCCTGGAGTAATTTTATCTTATTCTATGTAGATCAGGTAGATCTCAATGCTCTGTAGGTCATTACTTGAAAATTTTAAGCTCTATCAACATCCTGCAGTAATTTAACTTAAATCCACATTAATGAATTGAATCGTAACGCTATGTAAAAATCAATCAAATTTTTCATTCTGTATCAACGCCCTGAAGTGATAATACTTTGTTTCACGTAGATCAGCTGCATCTTAACGCCCTGTAAAAAAACAATTAAATTGTGTTTGCTTTATGACCTTAACTAACGTATATCAAGTGGAGAGTAGTATTTGGTACTTTAGTTGCGTCGTCTGCTCTTGCGAGAACGAGCGATGCAATCAATATCAATGTTGATTGTGTATGCTGAGCAATTTATTTATTATATTGGTGAGTTCTTTCCGTTTTATAGGGCTCATTCATTTATTTCATAACGCTAAAATTGACCATTTTGGACACCCTCCCACCCTTTTGTAACGCTTTTTGTATGAACATTATTCAATTTTTGTATGGGCCGTAACATCCTTAGGACACCCACCTACCCCCTCAAGCGTTATGATATTTGTGAATGGGCCCATGCGTTGTTTATAATATCTTTATTTTGTCTCATATTATATTTCCATACTATTTGTCAAACGATTTTGCTACTTTTCCTCGAATGTCGCTTCTGTGAATGACAGTTGCCCGAATAATCCTTTTCCTCGAATCCCATTCTTCAGAATGACCTGTCACTTCGAGAAGTGATGCAGTTCATGAAGGTGCAAGAATAGTTCTCAGTGACAGAGTGCTACCAGATGACTGGTCTGTTCACTACTCTGAAATGTAGGAAGTTGTAAAACGGGATATTAGGAGAACAGACAATCAAGGGACTGACATTCGAGGAAACGACATTTGGGGAATCAATATGTAGTAAGTAGCACAATCCCTTAATTAAATGGGCTGTATGCGCTTTATCTCAAATATTCGGTATTATTAATGAAATTGTTGGTTAAATTATCTTGAGAGATCCTTCGATAACAGCACGTGATTAATAAGAGGCCCAAGACCACTCTCGAAGTTTAATGAAATATGTTAATGTTTAAAGCTGAAAAAAATTTCAACTTATATGTTCTTAAGACAGTCATACCCTTTTTTATTTTGGACCAATAATTTTCAAGTGGGGCCTTCCTTAGCCGAGTGGTTAGAGTCCGCGGCAACAAAGCAAAGCCATGCTGAAGGTGTCTTGGTTCAATTCTCGGTCGGTCCAGGATCTTTTCATAATGAAAATTTCCTTGACTTCCCTGGGCATAGAGTATTATCGCACCTGCCACACGATATACGAATGCAAAATGGCAAAATTGGCAAAGAAAGAACACAGTTAATAACTGTGGAAGTGCTCATAAGAACACTAAGCTGAGAGGCAGGCTCTGTTCCAGTGTGGACGTCATGCCAAGAAAAAGAAAAAAAAAATCAAGTGAACTTTCATAATCAAGTATGCAAAAAGAGCAGCATTTTCGT
This sequence comes from Aedes aegypti, assembly GCF_002204515.2. Taxonomy (NCBI): domain Eukaryota; kingdom Metazoa; phylum Arthropoda; class Insecta; order Diptera; family Culicidae; genus Aedes; species Aedes aegypti. Next base: position 188,717,395 of record NC_035109.1, read on the forward strand.
GTTATTAAATTTGATAAAATTCTGTAATTGATACTTGACAATTCCAAGATTCACAAATATATCCAACGTAAAACTACAAAAGATAAAACCATAGCGAAATATATTGAAATCCAGAGCAATTGTTGCCTTATTTTTCATTTTGATATCACTTCAAGAGCGATATTTTATTTTAATTTAACCCAGCCGTAGCGGTAAACGCGTAGCTATTCAGCAAGACCAAGCTGAGGTTCGTGGTTTCGAATACCACCGGTCGAGGATCTTTTCGGGTTGGAAATTTTTTCGACTTCCCAGGGCATAGAATATCTTCATACCTGCCACACGATATACGCATGCAAAAAATTGTCATTGGCACAGTAAGCTCTCAGTTAATTACTGTGGAAGTGCTCATGAGAACACTAAACTGAGAAGCAGGTTCTGTCCCAGTGGGGACGTAATGCCAGAAAAAAGATTTGGCTGAAAATTGAACACCTCTTCTTAAAGTTCAAAAAAAGTTCGAACGTTCTAGATGTCCTGCTTTTAGAAAACTCAAAAAAGTCTTCGTTAACTTAATTATTTGATTTATTTATTTTAAAGAAAAAAATATAATATTTTTCTTTGTATGATATATGAATACTTTACATTCAAATATAATCAATCATTTGAAACATTGAATCTTAAGTATTAATTTATTTATGCTTAACTTTAAAACTTTTCTTTGCTTCCTAATCAAATTTTCTTAGTCTGACAGGACTGAGAATACGCATAATACTTCGTTAAAAAATGTTTCGAGTTATGGTTGAGTAATTATCGCTGAAATGTGATTACCATTGGCATACATAATTAGAATTACAGTTTGTGTCGTATTTCGCTTCAATTTCATAAAACTAGAGGAGAAGCGTTTTGGTTAATTAAAATTGCGAGGCGAATGAACTGGCTAATGAAGTTTAAACCCTCATAAATATAAAACAAAAAATAACTCAAAATGCTGAACCCTAGGCTTGACAGTTTGCAAAAATCTCAGTTTTTTGAAGAAAAAAAAAATCTGTGTATTTCTTCACGTATCTTTCTTCTCATATATTCATTGAAACACAAAGCAATCTTAGGGGCATTTCGAATTTGACTCCATTTTGAATTTTATCAGAAAAACGTGTTTCACCGTTAGCGCTTCGTTTTGAATTCTGAGATAAGCATCAAAAAGCTTATAATAAAAACTGAGTTTTAGTAGCTGCATAAACTGTCCAATAATATTAACCGATTGAACGTATGTTGTACAAGGCCATTTGAGGCGGACACAAAAACGTTTTCAAATAAACGGTTCGATGAATTTTTTGGATTTGCACTCGATGATCCGTTTTACATTGTGTTACCGTACAATGAAACGTCTTATGACCCCGGGAGTGATATTCGGGCCCAGAAGGAGACCGCCTAAGCCCCAAGCGGCTGGTCTAAAGCCACGGCAGCTTCCGGGGTGGGCACAAAAGACCTCTTTTACTCCCGGGTCCCAGGGCGTTTAGTGGAGGGGAGGTTTCGAATGCGGGATCCCTAACAAAAAGAAAGCAACTTACATTAGTATTATTTTAATGAAAATCTCCGAAACGACGGTACAGGCTTTGAGGTTATTGAAGTGACTGCTAAAGCTGTGTGGGAATACACTTCCATACATCCGACGTCGGGGCATAGCTTGATGGGGGGGGGGGGTGTGGTGTGGTTGGTGATTTTCCTTGATGAGCCCAAGTATCTACCCCAAGGGGGGGGGGGCTGATTGGATACTCCAGCTTTTGGTGACCCAATAGCGGTCTCGTTGATGGTCACCTTCACACGAGGGTTGGTCCGGTTGCCTTCGGCCGTCGTGGCCACAACAGCAGTCTTTCCTGGTGGGGTGACTTGCCATCGGTAATCTCCGATTGGCGCCCGGAACTGACGGTGTTCCGGTGATCACTTTATGGGCGGTAGTAACTGGAGAACCGATAGGTAAACTGCGGTGGCGACCTCCCGTAAAAAAAACTCTTCCGAACGGCGTTCGAGCCAGCCCACGGAACGTGGGCCGCAATACGACAGATAACGTTCTTGGGCTGTTGTCCCGTCTATTGCCTCACACAAACTCGTTTCATTGGCGCCCAACGCAAAATAGGAAGAGGTTCCTAGGAGGAAAAAAAATATCTTCGGATATTTTGTTTCTCTACTAGTGTTGGGGGAGTTTCAAACAAATTAGCTTTCTTTGAAATCTTCTGATCAGGCTAGATACGGAAAACAACCTTGATTTTTATGCGTGTGTTCTGCAGCTTGGCTTCGTAAGATTGTGTAGCAAAATACAGCACGAGTGATCAAAAGCGTATTCAACAGGTAGACTCTTTTAGAACTGACTCAAATACTTGATGTATCAAAGGTTAAATCAAGGTCAATACACTTTCTGGTGACGGGAGTCAACACAGTTGTTGATCCTTCAACATTGTATCAAATCACGCACTATGAAGTCAAGTATTAAGTGGTAGATTCACATCAGTTGCTCTAGTTTGATTTCTACAAAATGTGTCCCCAACCTTTATCTTCCAGATCAAGTAACTTGACAGTTGATATTCATATAATTCAACCTCTCATCTGAATTACTGATTAATTCCGAGAAGACTTGGCGTAAGGTCAAGTAGACGAGAATCAAAATTTCAAGACCATTCCATCTAACTGTCACTTAATCGTGTTTCCATCGACGAATAATGTCCAAACGCCTAGCCAGCAAGGTTAGACTACATCGGCACATTGAAATTTGAATGAGGCACTGAGCTTTCTATGCTGATGATCTGACGTAAATAATCTCCATTGATTTCAGACGACATTGACCAAACCGTGTCTGCTACTCCGGTTAGACTTGAAATATTGTCTAAAGTAGCCATAGTTTCTCATATCCAATACATCCAGAGGACGATCGTAGCAATAGCCGTTGACAATATTGCTACACAACGATTCATTAATAGAGAATCCATTCATTCTGATCTCTACTTTTTTTCAGGAATGGCATCTCATTTCCATTACTTCCATACAATTGTTGACCCACCCTCTATCCTCTACCTCTTGTTCACTAACGTAGCCTCCACATTGAAGCACGTTGCGTTGAAGTTATGGTTCTTGTAGGAAGCCAGTAGGGTTCAATTTAACAAACAATAACCGTTCGAATGAGGAGACGTCCTCTACTTACGGGAATTTTAGTAAACAAACGCGCGCAGGATGAGCTCCATATCAAACAATGGGCATCCAAGAAAAAGTCCGGACTTGACCTCTTCGCGACCCAAATCGGTCGATCATTATCAGTTTACTTTGCTAGGGTAACTGGTACACAATGGAATCAGTGCCCGAATGTAACATCACTCTCCATTTGTATATAGTCGTATCTCAACACCTTTTTGCTCTTCCCCGATGTGGGTTATTCAACACACCTTGTGCATCTGTACTCGCCTGACGGTGATGTGAGCAGTCATAGTTGTTGTACGAAGTTTTATATATTTTGAATGACCACTAAGTATGAGTAAACAAAGTTAATAAATATGGCCTATGGCTACCATTTCCTCAATTTATAGCTCCACCCTACATATAACATTCCAGAAATATTACAGATTGACAATTCATACGACAACCTAGTTTTGGTTGACTAGCTATTCGTGTCCCATGAGACAATAATTTGACACTGGCTCGTAAGCGAAATGTTTAGTATGATGTTAAAGTACACCAACGTACAGTAAATCGACTCATCATAGACAGTCTGAGATAGTTTAATAGAGTCTAACTGAGTCACCAAAACAAACAGCTTGTTCTCAATCACTTATGATGTATTTTATATACCTACGGTTCACGTACTTTCAATAGTTTTAGAAGATGTTGGATTAATAATGTTTTTTTCCGTGTCTAGTTTTGTTAGTATTAGTAATTATTTTCTTTAAAAAAATGAACAATTGTGAATTCTTCCTTTTTTTCCCTGACCAGTAAGGGACCCAAGTAACACAGAAAACATCTTCTCAGTCAGTTATCTGAAAATGATGTTATAGTTAGGTGTTAAAGATAAAATCTAATACATCTTCTGTTTTAAAACCGTTCTTGCAAAGTTTTAGAAAAACATTTCTATTCGGCAAATAAAGAAACTGTACTTGTGTTATATTTCTGATTGATAAATGCATATATTACTTAATTAAAGCATCCTCTATAACCAAACACGGTGTGCCAGAAACCGTTATTAACAGAAAAAAAAATGTCCATAAATTTGGCACCTACCATTCGAAAGATATAGTATTCACGCATCTTCTACGTGAATTTGAAAATATTCTAACGAGGGAATCGAAAGTTATCGTGATTTGAAAGTTTTGAGCTATTTTGGAAGGGAAATTCACATGCTTATAAATATTCCCCAACGGTTCGTCATTATTAACTTGTAAACCAGCCAAGTTATCACTAGCTTAACATTAAGCATTCGAAACATGTGAAATCCAAGCACCTTCTCTGCAAATTTAAAATCATTACGTCGAGAAAATCTGAAGTTACAGTGATTTGTATTTTTATGATTATTTCTGTGAAGTTTAAGTTATGGCTGATTTTTATGCCTTTGTTATGAAAGTGTACATAATTTGCAAAAAAAATGTCTATAGGACTGACCCTCGGCATTCAATAAATATAGTAGTCAATTATCTTCGCAGTTAGTTTTAGATTATTTTATCAAAAGACAACATAACTAGAGTACTTTGTAGTTTTGGAGTCATTAATATTTTTTTTCAATCGTCTAAAATAGTGTTCGCAACACGCATTTAATAATTTTGACACAAATTAACTTAACAGATTTGCATTCAACTTATATCTTATATTGAAGAAATGCAGTGTTTTGTTAAATGGTAAGCAAATGGGTTCGTTTTTGTGAATTTTGTTTCATTTCTGCGCGTTTTGCGGGGCAGTGTTTCGTTATGGCCCAAATAAGCATATTGGCGAACCTGAACAATTTGAAAGTGGCACCATGTTGCTCAGTCGAGGTTAGGTTATCAACTAGTGAGATCGTTTTGTGCTAGTGTTTTAAATAAGTTAAATATGATGGTTCACATTTTGTTCATGAGAGCGAAGGGGATACGTTTATATATGTGTTTGTTCAATTAATAGTTAGTAGGAGTTTATTGTGGAAATTATCCTTGTTTTATGTTTTGCAAAATATGTATGCGCAACAAGCCTCATATTTTGTTTAGTTCCTAGAATTGTTGGATACTATAAGCGTCGACTTTTCCTTAAGATACTGATAGATTACTTTTTGGATTGATGCTGCATGATTTGCATCATGCGAAATCTTTGAATAGTTCGTCATCAAATGTATCGTCGTATTGATTCAGTCATGTTTTGTGAATATAAAAGGATTACTTTTTATATTATTTTTTGTTTTATGTTGATGACTTCATTATGTTTTAAGAGAGGTATAACAGGGTATAACCAATGAAAATGATGTGATGATCACTAGGACTATTGTAATTAAGCGTTCTGTTTACCAAGGCGAATCTGTAATATAACCACTTCCAATTTTCCAAACTCCCATTGACTTCTCGTGGAAGTGCAGAGGATTCCAACGGCTTCCTCAAAGATAGTATCACGTAAATACTTATTCCATAACCCCAATTGACATGTATTTGGACGCATCAGGACGCGGTATTGCTTAGTACAAGGAAAGAGAATTCCATTACTTACACACTGAGAGTGCTGCAACTAATCCTAAGTAACATCCGTTGGTTCCTTGTGCATATATAGCTAGTTGCTCTTGTAATAACGGAGAAGCAACAGTAGGCGGTCAATCTTGCTATTAAATCACATTGATCAACATATTGATATGAATTTGTTGCAATTAGTAGTGGTAAAACATTGAACGTGGTAATTGAATACTCAAAATTTACTTTATTATAGGTCCAAAACTTCAAAGTACTTTAGTAGTATTGTCTCTAGATAAAGTATTCTCAAACTAGCTGCGAAGATGCTTGAATAATCATCCTTTGAATGCCGAGTGTCAGTCATATGGACATTTTTGTTTGTAAATTCTGTCCACTAATATAAAAAAGCCAAAAAAAAGCTCTAATTTGGACTTCATAGAAATAATGTTAAATATACAAATCGCTGTAACTTCAGATTTTCTCGACGTAATTATTTCAAATTTACAGGCAAGATGCTTGGATATCACATGTTTTGAATGCTTAATGCAAAGCTGATGGTTACATGGCTTGTTTACAAGTTAATAATGATGCACCGTTGAAGAATATTTTTGAACATGTGAATATCCCATGCAAAATAGCTTAAATCCTTCAAATCACTATAACTTTCGATTCCCTCGTTAGAATATTTTCAAATTCACGGAGAAGATGCTTGAATACCGTCGGACGGGGCTACTTTTGATTCCAGGGGCTACTTTGGACACTCACCTTTTGTATTTATTAGCAGCGTAAATATTAATCTGAGCTATTTTGTGTCTTCAGCACTTTTATTAACCAATATATGCTCTACCACTCGGCATGATTTTTTCTCGGAACAATATCAACAATAACAGGATAAACAAGAAAACATTTCAAAAAAGCCCGAATAAATATTCACAAGGTATAAAATATTGGCTATACAAACATTGTTTGAATTTTACCCATGTCTTGGAAACTTATTGGGAGCATCACAAAACTATCGAATCGTCATGTTTCATGAAAATCTTGTGATTTGTTTTGCTTGAAATGGTTGTTTTATTAAAATAATTGATCAAAGGTCTTATTTTTGCGACTTTTATTTTATTACAATGTTTTGGTTTGTGTATTTTACAACATAAAAAAATAAAATAAATGTTTGTAAAAGTGAATAGACATAAAACACATATATTTCAATACGTACCAATGCCAAATTCACAACATAATCTCTAAAAACTATTTTTCGTCATATTTTACATGAATTTGCAGTACAGAACAGTTGCATCCTTCAAATGCCTAAATTAAACTACTCTTGAGCCAGCTCTAAACTGCTAAGAAGCTAAAAGCATATTACAAAAGCAAACTTACTTCTTTACGATCTTGCTAAACTTTACTTCATAGATTGCGTTTTTAATGAAAATAACTTACTGGTATTAAATTAGTTACCGGTATTAATGTGATGTTTCAACATATCGTTCATATAACAGTAAGAATAGAAAAAAAGAGTTTTTGTACATAACTCATTTATCATCGCAGTACCTAGTAGTTACGTCGTTCGTTTATGTCAACTTGAAAATCGAGCATTCGTAACTGATAGTTCCATTTAAGAGGAAGTTGAAAATTTAAGTTTCATACTGCAAACTGAGAATAGTGAATGGCATGTTTCGTTGAAATTTGTTATATATGTGTAATTGATTCTAGCTTTGTAATTTTCTACATTAGGTTTATCAATGAAAAACGTTCCATAACATCACAGTGGACGACAATCTATTGAATCAGTTTGAAAGTTATAAGGAAAAATCATTTCATTAGCAAATTGTGAGAATGTCCAAAGCAGCCCCTCTTTTGTCTTGAAGGACACACTTTTTTCGCTATTCAAGCATTTTTGTTATTTATTGATGGATTTGCCTCATATTTTGCACATTTGTTACGTACATATATAACTTAAATATAGGCAAAAATTATCAACATCTATCCATAATTCTAAGAGTTACAAATCCACAAAGTTAAAGAATGTGGAAATAATGTCAAAAGAAGCCCCGTTTGACGGTACTATATCTTTCGAATGGTAGGTGCCGAATTCATGGACATTTTTTTGTGTTAATAACAGTTTCTGGCACACCGTGCAAACTTCAGTCGACGTTAGTAAAGTTATAAAAATGCTCTTGAATACATATTTCATACATAACTGTTTGGTTGTTTTGATAAAGATGTTATAGTTATGCTTATTTCTGTCAATTGGAAACATTTAGTTATAAAGTTGCTTTTGAATACATATTTCCTACATATCTGTTTGATTGTTTTGATAAGGATGTTATAATTGTGTGTTTCTCCTGTCAATTAAAAACAAATTCAGCATTTGTCTCTTTGACATCTCAGTTTCTCTTCAAATATAGATGAATAAACTTGTAGCAAAACAAAAGCTGTAGCGAACAATTAAGCAAAATGGTAATTATTGCAAGCGGAGGAGAAAAACGATGAGGAATATACACAAAACTAGTGCACAAATGAAAATTCATCAGATGTGATGTTTTCAATAACAGCACGCATTTTATCTCATCGAAGATATTTCAAAATTTCAGAAGATTGTTAATTTATATTTGTTGTTTTAAACACGTACTTAATACGTATTTGTAACTTCATTCAAACACAACTTTGCTTCCAACACCCGTGTCTTCTATCCCTTCCAAAACAATGCCATGTTACAGCACCGATCATAAAAAATAATAAATGTTTAATCTTCAATCCAAGTAATTGATATAATATGAGTTTCAGCACGACCTGAGAGAGACTCGCGAAGAGGAAAAATATCAACGTCATATGCAGCCCAGATTCCCCTCTCATGAAACGTCAAATGCAGCCCACCGTTTTTATGGCTGAAAAAGTGAAAAGTATTGTGTTAAAAGTAAAGTGTTATTAAAAACCTCAGTCGGCGGAGCAGTTTTTTCCAAAGTTGCTGATAAATCTAAGCAAAAGATTAATTATTTCTAATGTCTGCTACGTTTGCTGGCATGAAATTTCACTCAAACGACTATTTATGATTCGATGTGATGCAAACTCAATCATTTTTTGCTGAGAGGTTCATGTGAGGATTTGAATAGCATGCGCATAATTGGTATAAACACAAAGTGGAATAAGAAAAAAAACTCAGCAATCACAGAAGAAGAAGACCGTCTTCGCGAGTCTCGTCTCAGAGCACGACAGGTCAGGAATGTGTTCGAATCAGCTAAAAATCTTAATGTTATTCGAAGATCTCTTCAATCAAAACGTATCAACCAATTGTAGGCACCTATCTCACAACTATTACCCTGTACGTATTTGGTTGAATCCACCATGTTCTCCGCTTGTTCCTTCAGGGGAAAATTTCACATAATCGGACATATTTTACGGAAAACAAATAGCAATTACGCATCGTATGACTGGCGCATCAATTAACAAGAAGTACAACACTCAGTTCCACCTGAAATATTACACGGCACCTAAATAACAATACTCCATAGATGCTGTCACTTTATATTTTAAAACTTGTAGCTAGGAAAAAAAACATACTAGCTAAATTTCCTGCAGGGAGATATTTTGTTCTTCATTGCGCTACTTGCACCACTTGAAATCGATTGTTTTTTTTTTTTGTTTTTGATTTTCTGTGCTGTCAAAACATTCCAAACAACACACAATTTTCACTTGTGGTCGAACACGACAAATTACGTCTCAATAACTTGATTATAACTTATTGGTCATAATGATGTATGTTATAACATTGATATGACAAATCAGAATGCTGTCAGAAGTATAGAATAGGTATTGTAAAACATCTAATTGAACGATGAAAGATGTTTTAAAACCTTCAGTTTCTGCGCATTTTCGGTTATAAAGGTGTATTAAATTAAGTGTTGTACATTTGAACCAAAACAGCGGCGATATATTTAAGATGTATTTTGACCTTATTAATAACAAACTGTGTTACTTGGGGACTGTTACCGTACATGTACGGTAACATCTTTTCTTTATATTTAGATGTGGGATGGTAGGGAATCTTCCATGTTAAGTTCGTTAACGTCCAATTCAAATCGAGAGATGGTGTGGGTACAATGAGGCACTCATTGGTAAGTGGGCAGCGAGCTTCATTTGTGTGGAGAGCCGGATATCGAAAATGAGCACCGCATTCGGGAATTCTGAGTGACCAATGAGGCGAGGATGAGTGAGGAGTCGCTGAAGGAAATGGGCAGTTTGTGTGAGGCAATAGACGGGACAACAGCCCAAGAACGTTATCTGTCGTATTGCGGCCCACGTGCCGTGGGCTGGCTCGAACGCCGTTCGGAAGAGTTTTTTTACGGGAGGTCGCCACCGCAGTTTACCTATCGGTTCTCCAGTTACTACCGCCCATAAAGTGATCACCGGAACACCGTCAGTTCCGGGCGCCAATCGGAGATTACCGATGGCAAGTCACCCCACCAGGAAAGACTGCTGTTGTGGCCACGACGGCCGAAGGCAACCGGACCAACCCTCGTGTGAAGGTGACCATCAACGAGACCGCTATTGGGTCACCAAAAGCTGGAGTATCCAATCAGCCAGCACACCCCCCCCCCCTTGGGGTAGATACTTGGGCTCATCAAGGAAAATCACCAACCACACCACACCCCCCCATCAAGCTATGCCGCCGTTGGATGTATGGAAGTGTATTCCCACACAGCTTTAGCAGTCACTTCAATAACCTCAAAGCCTGTACCGTCGTTTCGGAGATTTTCATTAAAATAATACTAATGTAAGTTGCTTTCTTTTTGTTAGGCATCCCGCATTCGAAACCTCCCCTCCACTAAACGCCCTGGGACCCGGGAGTAAAAGAGGTCTTTTGTGCCCACCCCGGAAGCTGCCGTGGCTTTAGACCAGCCGCTTGGGGCTTAGGCGGTCTCCTTCTGGGCCCGAATATCACTCCCGGGGTCATAAGACGTTTCAAATGAGTGATAGGTTCTAAAAGACTGAGTTTATTTCATGGATTGAGATTAATTTTAAAGTGGACATCGTAATAGTCTTAGTTGTTAGACTCTAATAAATAGTCACAGGCATTCTTATGGTAGTTTCTATTGGTACAAGGTGTAAATAATTTTCACTTTTTACATTAGTAAATTTATCAACTGAATCATATTAAGCCCATGTAGGGGTACCGGGGGCAGTATGGACACCCGGGCAGAATGGACGACCCCTGTATCTTTGCATAAGCGAATACTTTCACGGTAAAAAATCAGCACGTTCGATTGAATAGATTGATCACTTGACTCAATTCAAAACACCAATCACCATGATTTGAAGAGTTTCAACTTTGGATTTGCTCTACTGTCTCTAGAACTAGACTCTGAAGTGAAAAGTCGTTGATTTTGAACATCATGTCTTTTGTATGAGAGCAATGATTGACAGCTCGTTGTAGAAAGTGATTGAGATCAATTCAATCCATTTCAACAGATGCGAGTTAGTGTCGAGGTAAGACACTAGACTTGCACTCCGAAGGTTGGTGGTTCAAATCTGGGTCAGGCGGAAATGTTTATTTTAACTTTTTTTTATTTCAAATCAAAACATGCAACGTTGAATTCAAGTGCTGTAACCTTGATTTTGTCAAGATTCAACAGTAGTGCAAATCCAAGTGCAGAACTATTGATAGCATGGTGTCTATTTTTTACCGTGTTTATACTTTAAATGCAAACCATATTTCAGTTGCCTGTCGGAGGAGTAAATTATCTACTAAAATTTCAGAAAAAATGTTCAAAACATTGATTTTAAATAGAAAAATTGAGCATGTTTTTATTTGGTTCGAAAATTATAACATTCACACCTCACCAAAGGTTTCATAGGCAAATGACGGCAAGTTGACCGATAATGTAGCTCTTGATTGAATATTCAATTATTTATACTATATTCAAAAATATAGAAGATTTTTTTCTGGTACTTTAAGACATTGAAAAACTTATATAAAAATTTCTTATACTGTTGGGGCAATATGGACATCGGGTGACAAAGTAGAGCTGACACTTCAAGGAGAAAAAAATATAACTTCAAATACAAAATTATCCAAAAATATTTAGCATTCAATGCAATGATTATGAAGCGGAACCACAAATCAGATGAAAATCGTCAATTCTTGATTAAAACTGACCTGGAGGCAATATTGAAAGCATATCTACGAAAAACATCGTAAATTGGTTTTAATCATATTTTCAGTGGCTCAGTGACCTGTCACTATGGTTTCCTGAATATGAACTTCATTTTTCGAGGTTTCGAGAACGATCGCTGGACAATTTTCCTATAAACATTAGGGCGTCCATCTCCCCCATGGGCGTGTCCACTTTGCCCCGTTAGCTTGATGGCGACTACCAAATATAAGCTCTTTTTAAACCTATTTTTGAAAACAAATTTTTTTCCCAATTATGCAACCATGTTTAACAAATGCTTAAGAACTCTAAACAGCATACTGCACATAAAAAACAGTATAATATTCATGTCCTCACAGTCAAAATAGGCAAATTCCTTAGGGTGTCCATACTGCCCCGTGTCCCCCTACTTGATATCTTCGTTCCATATTCTAATAGAAATGGAATACAAACTAAATACGTGCAAAAGCATATTAGTTTTCGTTTGTTAGGAATGTATATTGAAGTATTTGTGATATTTGTAATTTTTATGTATTAAATGTTGCTAAGGGTTTTTGGATTTCCGTTTATGATCTGTACAGATTAAAAATCGAAAACCCATAGCAAATATGGTCGGGGTTCTGCTAAACCGCACCAAGTGCCAAAATCTTTATTCCGAGATATTTTACTTTAAAGTTTTTTTCCTGTACTAGTTTATAGCGGACGATAATTTTAATTTTTTTTATCGCTCACATGCGATTAACAGTGTCCAATAAGTACGCCGAGATTAAATATGCTAGTAAATCTCCAAAAATTTACGATGTAATTGGGTTTCAATAAACAATATGAAGCACTCAGTTCACTCTGGCTGAACAAAAATTGAAAAATATGGTTCTTGGTTCGGTATGGTTGGGTGTATTTCACAGTTTTCAACAACACAAGTAAAATTGGAGACAAATGATGTTTAACATCACCGTGCATGTTGGAATCCATATCACAAGTGTTTATGGGAAGGATTCGTATGGATTGACTCAAGGTTCTCACGTGTTCATACATAGATCCTAATGATCGAAGAAAACCATGAATTCGCTGTGCCAAAGCGCACCAAGTTGCTCCCATTTGGTGCCTCTTGCTGATCAAATTCACAGTTCATTGCGTGAAGTGTTCACCAGGAATGACCATCATTTCAGCTGTAAATTGACCTGCTGATGTTTAACTGCAATATAAAAATAACCACAGAATCTAAAAGTTGTTTGATTTCCATCACCATCGGATAGAACATCAGAAAAAAAAGTTTCTTCGAGATTCGAACTCGTGCTTTCTGAGTGGTTATCTAGTGAGCTACCACTAGGTCATCTTCACTTCTTGAAGGAAAGGTGATAAACTTGAATCGTGTAATGTGCACTTTGTCTGACGGGGTTTAATGGCGATAATGCCATTTTCTGAACAACTAAAGCGCACCAAGTCCAACTGAGTTGTTCACACAGTATCAGATTAAATAAATTTATTTTTCATTACGGCTTCCGTGTGGATTGATAAACATATTATATAACAAGCAAATGTAAGTATTCATTACATGTAAATGCCTTTACTTCATGTCTAAATGTGGTTTCCAGATAAACAGTACTTAGTGCGGTGTGGCTGGATAAAAGTTCAAAGAAAATCGATCAACGCCACCGAAACAATATTTAATTTTAAATAATCAATTGCTGTCCAACTTTACTGTCCTCTGTTTCTATGAGTTGCTTGGAATGGATAAATTGATAAATTGTAAGAATATAGAAGGAAATTGGAAAAATATAGCTTTATATCTGAAAAATGAATTCCCTCTGATGACGTGCTTTGGTTTATGGTTCACTCTGGCTGAACAAAATTACAGTTTTACGAGTCCTTCCAAACAAAATTTTTGATCTAAAATTACAAGGGATTGTTCAAATCACTCGATATTTTTATGGTAGAGAGGTTATGATTATTTAAGTCCTTTAGTGTAAAAAACCCAAATTGGGAAAAAATGGCACTTGGTGCGGTTTAGCAGAACCCCGACCATATAACCTCCGTCATAGTTGATCCCTATATACTCAAATATGTGTGATATTTCTTATGAAAAAACATCATAACGCCTGGAAACAGAAGCGCCCTCTGGGCTATAGTAACGCCCCCCTTCAAAAAAGGACGACTAAGAAGCTCAAATTTTACGACGACAGGGCTGGATACGACGGGCAAGTTTTTGGAGAGGTTGATCCTCAACAAGCTAGTAACATATACGGAAGGTGCGGACGGCCTGTCCAACAACCAGTTTGGTTTGAGGAAAGGTAAATATCCTTTGGACGCTATCCAATCGGTCGTTCAAACAGCTGAGGTGGCATTCGAACATAAAAATGGTATATTGCCAAAATTTCAATCGCATGAGGAGTGCATCAAAAATGAACGAAATTTATAAAAGAATAGTAACTTCACCCTTCTCGGTTGTTTTGGGTACTGAAACTAGTTGGAACGAAAAAATTAAGAGTGGAGAAGTTTTTGGTAACCATTTTAATGTATTTAGAGATGCGCGTGATCTGGTCCTTACCCAAAGAATGTCTGGTGGGGGAGTTCTCATTGCAATATCTTCGAAATTCAATTCAGAATTAATTGTTTCATCAAAACATAAAGAGTTTGAACACGTATGGGTGAAAGCACATATTGCCGGTGAAACACATATATTTGCTTCTGTGTATTTTCCACCAGACCATGCTTGCAAATTATCATATGAAATTTTCTTCCAAACCACTGAAGAAATTTTGTCGCAGTTATCTCCAGAATTCAAAGTGCATATATATGGCGACTTGAATCAGCGTAATGCTGATTTTATTCGTGATTGCGAAAACGAAAATGTTCTGCTGCCGGTTGTTGGCGAAAACGAATCATTACAACTTATTTTTGAAAGAGCTGCATTTTTAGATTCAATCAAATCAATCATGTGAAAAACCGACAAAACTGCTTATTCTCAAACATAATGGAAGATTTCTGTGTGAACGAATCTCTTTCTCCACTAGGGGAAGTGGTGGAAAAATGAACAGTGGTGGTAAAATGAACACCGTGCCTTTTACCAAGAGAAAAAAACTAATTTGAATGAATTTTTATCACGCATGGACAATTTAGAGCAGAAATCGGAGTGTTCGGATTCTGTTCGGTGTTCGGAACTTTCTTCATAAAAGTATTTGGAACCTATTGAGTATGTGTATAAAGATGAAAAATGTGTCAAGGAGAAGAAAAAGAAGCAGTTTGGAGTCACATAGCCCTCTACCCATCACATAACTAAGTACTTCAGGGTAATAAGAGTCATTGATGAAACTTCCTCTAAGTAAAAGGGATACTCGTGGATACTAATGACACTATCGACATTGACAACTACTAATGGTGTATTTTTAACCCTACTAGGTTTCATCTGCCACCAGCTGCCACCCGAATAAATACACGGACCCCAAAAATGACTGATTTTTGCACTTAAATGGTTATAACTGCTTTTCCTTGGTCTTTAGAAACTTAGTGTCTTCTAGAGAATGATTCATTTTGACTGTTTACACAATTTTGTAGAACATTGTTGCTACCGGAAACTTCGCATTTTCAAAATATACGAGAAAAACTAGTTTTAGGGGGTCGTTCATAAAATACTCCCGTATTTTGGAAATGCGGCTGAATACACACTAGGTGTCTTTGGCAAAGTTGTTTGTATTTGAATTATCTACAACTTTGCCGAAGACATCATAAAGATCGTCATTTAAAAAAAAATATTTTCGCAGCGCCGCCCGTGGCAAAGTTGCGAACTAACATTCACCGTCAATATATGCGCTATATTTTTAGAAAGTTTTCGTCCGAAGACACCATTCCGAAAAAATCACGTTTAAAGGTGCTACAGAATTAAGTTCACGATTTCGGCCGATCGAAATACTGTGGAACCCTTCTTGTGAGTGCTAGGGCGAAGAGAGCACGAGTGAGAGATAAAGCCGAAGACTAGGGAGTCTGAGCGTTGTATGTGAAATAGGTGAAATATAGATTCATTCGTTTTGTGACTGAAGGTGAAGATTAATCTAAGCCACACCTTAAATTTTCAAGAGCACAGATCTGGAAAACCAATCATCCGTTTGAGCTGAAAACTTAATCGATTGGTCACTAGCTGGAGGTGACCATTCGATTAAGTTTTCAGCCCAATCGGGTGTTCGGTTCTCCAGATTTGTGCTCTTGTAAATTTGAGGTTTGGCTTCGATTCATCTTCACCTGAAGACCACACTGCTTGTATTTCTGGTTATGGTAAATCCGAGTCTTAGACTATCTTACAGTTATTACAAGTGGCAAACGAGGATTAAGTTTTGCTATATTTGATTCGCGTGCAGTACCGACGGGAGTGAATTTCTGGTGAAATAAACCGTTAAATTACAAATTTGGCAACAGGAGACCAAACGTTTTGGTTAGTGCATGGAGTATCCCACAATTTTTCATTTGCGCTACAGCAGGAAGTTGCTGAGCAAATTGCAAGTTCTACGCCACATGTGAAAAGAATTATAGTGAAAAACAGGCCATTTTAGCATCAAAAAGGGGTAAAAGAAGCGCGTTACTACCGGCGTCATTTTTGGTGTGCCTTTTGTACGTGCGATTTTTTCTTTTGTGCTGTGTTGCTTTTGTGCTCTCTTCACCGTATTCATCGGAGGCCTTTTGTTTCTACTTTACGTTTGTAGAGCATCCAACGCGAAGCCAAGTCCAAATTCGAGTAGTTGCGGTGAGCAGTGAGAAAACCGGCTGTGATATTATCACCCCGTCATAGCAAAGTTTTGCAGTGAGCAGTTAGATTTCTTCATTGAAAAAGTGAGTGAAGTTGGTGAGAGGACGGATCAACCGGCTGCATCGATTGCATGTGGATATATAGTCGGTGCTAACCAGCAAACGAGTTTTGCTGCGGATTTGTCGACGAAGGAAGTTGCTGCTAGCTGTTGTTGGGATTTGCTGCTGTTGTTGCAACTTGCTGCTGCTGTTGTTGCTTTTCGGAAGTTTCTTGCACATTTTACGTTTACTGGAGACTTGGGCTAATCGTGTTTTCTTCAGGTATGTGATTTGGTTTCCCTATTATTTTGTGTACATTTTTATTTGAATTTGGGTTTACATTTGTTGACATTGTGCAATTTTATTTACTTTTGTTTTATTTATTTTTTATATTTGCCATATACAAGGATGTCTTTAACAACGACTTGCGAACCATTTATTCCTGGTGCCATCCCTTTTGCGCAGTATGTAGAACAGTTAGAATGGTTATTTGTACATAACAACTACACAGAAGATAGGTACAAATCATCTTTTTTAGCACTTTGCGGGACAGAAGTTTACTCTCAGTTGAAGCTGTTGTTTCCAGGGCAGAATTTTAATGATATTGCTTACAAGGATATGGTTGAAGCATTAAAAAAGCGTTATGATAGGAAGGAATCTGAAGTAATTCACAGTTTTAAATTTTGGACCCGCAAACAAGGCCAATATGAAAAGTCTATCGATTTTGTTTTGAACGTGAAACATTTAGCTGAGGATTGTGATTTCGGCGCATTTAAGGATCGGGCAATAAGAGATGTTTTAGTAATCGGGATAAATGACAGGCAGTTACAGAAGCTTTTATTTGATGAGGATGACTTAACTGTGGCAAAAGCGGAGAAGATTATAGTTAATCAGGAGTGGGTTGCGGAAGGAACAAATATTATTAAAAAGGACGACGACAGAAGAGAAGGCGTGATTGCGCGTTTAGGACGACGTTCTGAGCACCCAACTCCACCAAGGCCAAGTTTTAGAAACAGAAGCCGGAGCAACAGTAGGGATAGGTCGTTTTCATCCAGAAACAAATAAAGCCTGTCCACGTTAAATTTCGGACACCCAAATAATGGCAGCAAAAAAAAGTTACTCATAATTCAACAAAAACAATTGTTTATTTCAGAATAAAAGAGTTATATCTACAAAATAAACAGTTGACAAGGATGTTAATCCTTCTTTCTGTAAAATTCTCGAACTTTCTGTGGTACACCCGCCATCCGTGTCCGAAATTTATCGTGGACAGGCTTTACAGAAACAGATATGACGAAAAACGGAGCAACGATTATGACCGGGATTACCATAGGCAAACATATTTATGCTCGTATTGCAAGAAAAAGGGCCACATTAGGAAATATTGCTACAAACTCAAACGAAACAATTCTCCTAAAGAAAAATCTAGAGTTAACTTTGCTGACTCGCCAAAACCATCGGCTTCTAATTCATCAGGTTTGTTTAAAAGGCTAAAAAAGGATCTTGAAGCAGAGGATATTTCGGATTCTGATGATGATATGCGCTGCATGGTGATCTCATTGGTTAATAGAATAAATAATCCTTGCCATGTAGAGGTTTTAATTGAAAGCGTAGATTGTCAATGGAGATAGATTGCGGCTCCGCTGAATCGGTAATTTCTGTGGAAATGTTTGCTAGAAACTTTAGTCACCTTCCCATCAAAACTTGCAATAAGCAATTAGTAGTCATCGACGGCAATAAGTTAAAGGTTTTGGGTATGGTTGAGGTTTCGGTCAGATTAGGAAACACACAGAAGACGCTCTTTTTAGCAGTGTTGAAATGTCGGAGTGATTTTGTGCCTCTCATGGGAAGGACGTGGTTGGACGTGTTTTATTCGGGATGGAGAGATACTTTTGCCTGCCCTACGCCATCCGCAGTTGGAGTCAACGTTCTTAATGAGGAGAAAACAGTTGTTGATTTGAAGAGTAAGTTTCCCACGGTATTTGATCGAGATTTTTCTAAACCTATAACTGGTTATAAAGGGGATTTAGTGCTAAAGGACAATAGTACTCCAATTTTTAGGAAAGCATACCAGGTTCCTTTGCGCTTGAAACAAAAAGTTGTGGACTATTTAGTTGACCTGGAAAAGGATGGTATCATAACACCTATTGAAGGTAGTGAGTGGGCTTCTCCAGTTATAGCAGTGGTAAAAAAGAACCAGGAAATTCGTTTCCATCAACAAAGTGTTGGTACCTAACACTTACCCTTTGCCAGTCGCACAGGACATTTTTGCTACACTGGCAGGGGCAAAAGTTTTTTGTTCCTTGGACCTGGAAGGAGCTTACACTCAGCTGCCATTAACAGAGAGATCAAAACGCTTCATGGTCATAAATACAATCAAAGGGGCTAATATAAAAGTTAATTTCAGTAAATGCATTTTTTTGTTAATAATCTTCCATACCTAGACCATGTTTTAACGGATAAGGAATTATTACCGTGTCCAGATAAAGTGGAAACTATCAGTGAAGCAAAAGCTCCACAGAATGTTTCGGAGCTTAAGGCTTTTTTGGGATTGATTACGTACTATGCGAAGTTTATCCCAAATTTATTTACTAAAATACGCTGCCTCTATGCTTTACTTAGGAAAAACAGAAAATACGTTTGGTCCAATGAATGCAACGAAGTTTTCAATGATTGTAAGCGTTATTTGTTGAAACCGAGACTTTTGGAATACTTTGATCCGGAGAAACCGGTGGCCATTGTAACGGATGCTTGTACTTATGGATTGGGGGGAGTCATGACCCACGTAATTAATGGGGAAGAAAAACCTGTTAGCTTTACTTCTTTTACGTTGAACGAGGCCCAACGGAAACATCCCATTTTACACCTTGAGGCTTTAGCAGTCGTGTGCACGGTAAAAAAATTCCATAAATTTCTGTATGGAAAAAAGTTTAAAATTTACACTGATCATAAGCCGTTGATCGGCATTCTTGGAAAAGAGGGTAAGACCGCGATGTCAGTAACACGACTGCAGCGATACATCATGGAATTGGCCATTTACGACTACGAGATAGTTTATCGTCAATCATCACAAATGGGGAATGCAGACTTCTGCTCGAGGTTCCCGTTGCCTCAAGAGGTGCCTGAGAAGTTGGACCGTGGTTACATAAAAAGCTTGAACTTTACCGATGAATTCCCGATCAACTACAAGCAGCCCTGTCGTCGTAAAATTTGAGCTTCTTAGTCATTCCCTTTTGAGGAGGGCGTTGCTATAGCCCAGAGGGCGGTTGTACTCCCAGGCGTTAATGAGGGAGTCTCACACAAAAATTGTATCATATTAATATATATTCCAAACACATGAGAACTAATATGCGTTTGTACGTGTTTAGTTTGTGTTCAATGCTCATTCCAATTCAAATGTCAAACGGAGAAACACCTATAAATTTAAAAAAATATATGGATTATGTAGAGCCCTCTAGATACATCGGAATATCTTCATAACCAGGGACAAATGATCAAAATTCACACAGAGTTTTTTTTTAAACGGAGGGTATTTGCTTCAACTCAATTTTTATTTCATTTCAACATGATGAGTATCATCATACTAAGTAACTCATACTTTTGCTTAAAATTAAGACGGCCGCCAGATTTTTTACCCAAAATTTAATCCTATTTTACAGTTTACTCGAGGAAAGAACCAGCGATTTAATACTTCTTACTTTGTTGTACGAAATATGTTGTTTCCATGCATTTAGAAAATCGTTCATTTCAAACGACTAATACCATTGCTTACCAAGATTTTGCAGCTGTTCTAACTCAGTTTTTTCTTAGGGAAGTTTCAAATATGACGTTCATCATTTTTCTGGTTTTCTAGACTCCCCACCCCCCTCTATCATGCCTTTTAATATCTAATAAAAGCACTGTCACACTTTCGTAGACCATCGCCCTCCCTCAAATGATGAATGTCATTTTTGGGTGACCCCTTACCCGAGCAAAGGCGGATAACTGGATGATATCAAAATGATAGCAACCTTCATTATCACTGTTATCAATTTGATAACCGAATGATAACATAATGGGTTATAATTGTATCCGTGACAGACATTATTGATAACAGATTGATAACAAAATATGTTATCACATTTCTTTCCAATAACATTTTAACAGAGTGTGTGTTGATAAACAAAGTTGACTTTTCGCCATACACAATTTTGTAAAATTATTAGAAGCATAAGTTTAATCCAAAACACTCACTTCCCAAAACTTGTCCGTGATTTATGACCATAAACTTCATAAAAATATGATACTGTAAATTCAGTTATCAACATTAACTCAAGATAACATAATTTACTATTACTTTGTTATTTGACAAACAAATTTGAGTTCTTAATTTTGTTATGTTGGCTGTTAATTCAGCCAAGATCATAATAAAATCAGTTATCAAATGATGATAACCAGGTAACAAGATTTATTATCATTTTGCTATTCAACTTTGCTCGGGTAGTTAGCTTTTTGATGCTGACCACAAAATTAAAAACGAATGGTGCTCTGATTTTTTTTCTGATAAAGTTCAAGATGACCAAGTTTAAAATGACCAAAATTATTGCATATGAAAGCTACATACTTTCTCAGTTTGATTTGTGTTTTAGGATATATGAAAAGAAAGATACGTGAAGGAATACCTGAAATGTATCAAAAAAATATTTTCTCTTCAAACTGCTAGCTAGCGTAAGAGGGATCCACTAATATGCTTGCTTCCCCCTGACGAGATTTCCGAACAAACAATTTCGCAAGAGATGTCATTTATTGAAATAAATACGCCTCAAAATGTGGCTTATGTGGAATTGCCGAACAGATTTACCTGTAGTTCTTATGGGAAAGGCTGCTGAAGAAAACGAGGATGTCAACAATAGTCACAATTACATGAGATATTTGAAGTATTGTAAAAACGTTTCTAAAAAGTTTTCAACAAGCCTGCCTGTGTGATCCAAGACAGGATTGAGCAGTACATAAACGTAACAAACATTTAGTTTGTCTGCGTTCTTCTTCTTCTTCTTCTTTTTCTTCTTCTTCTTCTTCCTGGCGTTACGTCCCAACTGGGACAAAGCCTGCTTCTCAGCTTAGTGTTCAATGAGCACTTCCACAATTATTAACTGAGAGCTTTCTTTGCCGATTGACCATTTTTGCATGTGTATATCGTGTGGCAGGTACGAAGATACTCTATGCCCTGGGAAGTCGAGAAAATTTCCAACCCGAAAAGATCCTCGACCGGTGGAATTCTAACCCACGACCCTCAGCTTGGTCTTGCTGAATAGCTGCGCGTTTACCGCTACGGCTATCTGGGTCTGCGTATGTCCGTGAAAATTACAAATGAATCACGGCATTGGCTTAGAATGCTGAAAAGTCGTAAATTTCCTTATATTATCTATATAAATAAAAATGGAATGGTGTTTGTATGTCACGAAATGGCTTACGAAAGGGTCCACGGATTTGAATGATTCTCTCTCAGTTTTTTTCGTCAAGGGTTCCGACGTGTTTGTGTGTATAAAAATCTCAGGATATTCATCGGGAAAGTTGAATAAAAAACGAGCGCAGACGAAACTGTCATTTTATATGGGACGATCAAAAGCGTTTTTCAACAGCCTACTTGATGGCAAGACGAAGTTTGCCGGGACCACTAGTTTTATATAAAAATAGAATAGAACAATTAAGTTCACGAACAAATGCTCAAGGTTTCTTAAAGCAGGACATCTAGAAAGTTTGAACCTAATTTTTGGATTAAACAAGAGGTTCGAACTTCAGCCAAATATATCGCTTAATTTTAAAATGAAATGTCGCTCTTGAAGTGATATCAAAGTACAAAAAATTTGACAATTGCCCATGATTTCAAAATATTACGCGTAGTATAGTAGTTTGGCGTTGGATCTATTAGTGGATTTTAGACTTGTTAATTATTCATTACAGCAGGTTTTCAAACTCATTTCAGCAAAAACCGTTTTTGATGCGTACTTGATAATGAATTTTCGTCACTATCACATGAAATCTATTGGCCCAAAATGAAATAATGAATAAAATAAATAAATAATGAAAATGAAATACAAACTGATTGTCTTTAGAACATATTAGGTACATTATTTTTTTCTGCTTAAAAATTTCATGTATCTCATCAAACTTCAAGAGTTACTTAAGATGATTCTAAGTTACTGAGACAATATCAAATTACTCCAGTGCGTTAATACAGCTCGGGTTAATTTCGATTGTTGTCATAGAGGGCGTTAAGATGCAGCTGAACTAAAATTTAATCCAAGGGATTTATACAGCTTGACAATTTTGATTCATACCATAGAGAGCGTTGATATGCATACGATCTACATGGAATTAGGTCAATATACTTCAGAGCGTTGATAAAGTTTGAAATATTTAATTGATGCCCTACAGGGCGACGAAATGCAGCCGATCTACATATAATTAAGTCAAATTACTCCAGAACGTTGACACTGCTTTGAATTTTCAGCTTATGTATTCAGGTCTGACCTAAATGAGACATGACCAAACTTCATGACTTTAATGTAGCTCAACAATTTTGATTGATGCCATAAAGGGCGTTAACATGCAGCTGATCTATGTAGGGTAAGGTCACATAAATCCAGTGCATTGATACAGCTTGAAAATTTCAAATGATACAGAGTGTTAAGATGCAAATGATCTACATAAGACAATGTCAGATTACTCTAATGTGTTTTAGAAGCATGTATTTTACAATTGATATCCTTCAGGGCGTTAAGATGTACCTAATCTTCTTGAATTAAGGTCAAATTACTCCAGGGCGTCGATACAGCTTCAAGGCACACTTTATCTACATAGGATAAGGTCAAATTTGTCGTATGTACCGATTAGAATTTGCAATTGATCTTAATCAGGACGTTAAAATGCAGTTGATTCACATAACACAAGATAAAAAAAATTCAGTGTGTTGAAGCAGCATGAAAAATTTCAATTGATTTTCCAAAGGGGTTTTTAGATCATTCAGATCTTGCAAAGATATAGGTGAGATAAAATCAAATTACTCAAGAGCGTTGATATAGCTTACCAATTTTAATTGATGTTGGACCAATTTTAATTTGATACAGGACTTTCAAATACACCTGATTTATTTGGAATACTGTCAAATTTCTCCTGGGTGTTGATACATCCTGTAATTTACAATTGAAGTTCTTCAGGGCGTTAAGATGCACTTAATCGACAAGGACAAATTACTCCAGGGCGTTGATACAGCTTGACAATCTCGATTGATGTTATACAGGGCTATGAGGTGCGCATGATCTACCTAGGATAAAGTCAAATAACCGTAGGGGTTAGATACAGAAAGAAAAATTCGATTGATTTGCAATAGGGCGTAAAGATGCTTCAGATCTCGCCAAGATCTTTGTGGATTCTTACTTCAGGGCGTTGATACAGCTTGGAATTATCAAATTAAGCCCTAAAGGGCGGTCACATGCACCTGATCTACATGGAAAAATGTCAAATTATTCCAGAACGTTGATCGAGCTTAAAGTTTACAATAAATGTCGTACAGGGCGTTAAGTTGTATCTGATATACATGAAATAAGGTCAAATTACTCCATGACGTTAATACAGCATGAACAATTCGATTGATTTTCTACAGGGCGTTGAGATGTTCCAGATCTCGCAAAGATCTATGTGGAATAACGTCAAGCTACTCCAGGGCGTCGACACAGATGGCTCGATTTATTTCATACAGGGAGTTAAGATGCATCTGATCTACGTGAAACAATATCAAATTACTGCACGGCGTTGATAAAACTTAAAATTTTCAATTGTTGTCCTACATAGCGTTGCGTTGAACCTGATCTACATAGGGCAAAGTCAAAATACTCCAGGGCGTTTATACAGCTCGGGAATTTAGATCGATTTTCTACAAGGCGTAAAGAAGATCTCGCAAATTAGCCTAGAGCGTTGAAACAATTTGAAAATTTCGATTGATGTCCTACAGAGCGTCATATACATAATAAGGTCAAACAACTACAGGGCGTTGATACAGAGACATTTCAATTGATTTTCTACAGGGCATAAAGATGCTCCCAATTTCGAAAAGATATGTGTATAATAACGTCAAACTATTCCAGGGCGTTGATACAGCTTGATCGATTGATGTCATACAGGGCGTTGAGTTGCACTTGATCTACATTAAACAAAGTTAAAATATTCCAGGGCGTTGATACAACTAGGAATTGAAGTTTTCAGACCGTTAAGATGCACCTGATCTACATAGTTCAAACTATTCCAGGGCGTAAATATAGCTTGTAGTTATTTAATCATATCCTACAGGGCGTTAAAGGCCACTGATCTAATTGAGACAAGTAGAGTTTTCAATCCCGGGAACATTTCCCGGGAAATGAGATTTCCCGGGTTTCCCGTTTCCCGGGAAATGATTTCCTGTTTCCCGGGATTCCCGTGTTTCCCGGGATTTCTGTATTTCCCGGGTAATTCTATTAAAAAAGGATTGACCATCCATTTACAAACCAAAACTATCGTATAATTTACTTTTCATATCATTCTAACCAATGACCTTACTACATCACTAGCTATACTTAGATATTGATTTGTTGTTTTTTTGCAATCAAATAGTTGTTGATAAAATGGATAGCTCTTTGACGATGTTTTTTTTTTTCAAAATAGATTATATACTATACAAAATACAGGATTGTTCGAGGGATCATCCATGAATTGAGTACGCTCATAAAGTTTTCATGGATTTAACCGTTACATTTTCCATCGTTAGACTCTAGCTGGATTTTATTCTAGTGCTTGAAAGGTTTTATTTAATGTTGGTACAGGTCGGACTCGATTATCTGTTGTATCGATTTTTTTCCCTCCGGATCTTCCTAATAATAATCGAATCACTAAAAGAAAAATTAAAATCTGCATTAAAAGATCTTAAATATTATCTTTTTTTTTTGTTGTTTTATTTATATAATGCAGTGGCGTAGCCAGAAGTTATTTCTAGGAACATTAGGGGTTTTGGGAAGAAATTATTTTGACCGGCATACAAAAAACCTCTTTTCCAAACCCCCTTTTTTACCTGCATCCAAAGCTGCAGAATGGTTTATATATTGTATATGGCAATACCAAATTATCTCAAATTTATGCATAAAATCTCAAAAAAAAAAGAATATCAAAGAACAAATTCCGGATAATCGAGTCTAAAAGTCCGGATAATCGAATCCCGGATAATGGAGTTCGTCCTGTACATATTACTTGAAGTTCATACGATTTGTCAAGAATAATCTCCACATGGACTCAATATCATAATTTGTGTTGTTCTGAAGCCTAGCGTATACAACGAAATCAATAGATTTTTTTGAGAAACATAAATAAATTACTTACAAAAAAGAAAATGTACGTACCATACAAGTTAACTGGTATAAAAAATATAACAAAAATACGAATAATCAAAAAAAAATCATCAACTTTGCTTTGTTTTCAGGTTTTTGAAAATTTCCCGGGATCCCGGGATTTCCCGGGAAATGGCATATTTATTTCCCGTTTCCCGGGAAATCAAATCCCGGGAAATTTGAAAACTCTAGAGACAAGGTCAAATTACTCCAGGGCGTTGATACAGCTTGACAATTTCGATTGAGGGCGTTTAGTTGCACCAGATCTACATGCAACAAAGTTAAATTAATTCAGGTCGATGATACAGCTTGAATTTTCAACTGATGTCCCAAAAGGCGTTAATAAAAAGTCTGAGAAAAGCTTCTTAGTCGTCGACTAAGCGCGACTAAGCAGGACGACAGGGCTGACTACAAGGAGGTGGCCGCAGAAACAGAGAAAGATCAGCTGTTCCAGAAAATCAAGGAGTACGTCCGTAAGGGATGGCCAGATCGGGTAGAAAGGAGTTTGCTGGATATATACTCTCATCACCAGGACTTAGAAGAAGTTGAGTGCTGCCTATTTTTCCAGAATCGTGTAATAGTTCCGGATACAATGAAACAGAAGGTGATGAAAATGCTCCACATAAACCATTCGGGAATCAACAAAATAAAGCAATTGGCCAGGAGAACTGTATATTGGTTCGGGAAGAACGGTGATTTGGAAGATTTTGTTAAGTTTTGCAGGATCTGCCATGAAACCACGGCTCTTCCCAAAAAACCCGCTTATTCAGAATGGATCCCGACCAACAAACCTTTTGGTCGTATTCATGCTGATTTTTTTCATTTCGATAGGAAGACATTTTTAGTAATAATAGATAGTAATACCAAATGGATTGAAATGGAATACATGAGGCATGGGACAGATCACACGAAGGTAATTAAGGTGTTTCTTGGTATTTTTGCGCGATATGGGTTACCTGATGTTTTGGTGACAGATGGTGGGCCACCTTTCAATTCAGGAATTTTTACAACTTTTTTGGAAAAACAGGGTATAAAAGTCCTAAAAAGTCCTCCGTACCACCCGGAAAGCAATGGGCAAGCGAAGAGAATAGTTCGTCTGGTTAAAACGGTTTTTAAGAAGTTTGTAGTGGATCCTGATGTGAGAAAGCTGGACACAGATGAACAAATTTCGCTTTTTCTAATAAATTACAGATATACCTGTGTGGGGGAGGATAATAAGTTCCCATCAGAGCGATTGCTTTCTTACAAGCCAAAAGTTTTAGTAGACCTTTTAAACCCAAAGCATGATTTTAAGAAGAACTGGACAAAATCAGATGATGATCAAAACAATTTCAACGGTGGAACATCGGATAGCCCATCCGAGGGCTTTTCTAGCCTAAAAAAGGGTGATCTGATATATTATAAAAATATCAATAAAACGGATGCAAGGAGTTGGATACCTGCTAAACTTCTAAAACAAATTTCTTCAAATATTTTGCAGGTGCTGTTGGGGAGCAAAGTCGTTTTGGCTCATAAGCGCCAGTTGAAGACTTTACCCTTTTCTCGCCGGAAAGCAACCAAGGCTTTAGTTTTCCAAGGAGAGAACAGCAATCGTCGCAGAGATCATGGAGTTTCACCACATCAAAGCAGTATTGACCGTCTCGTTGATCAAGAAACCGCACCACAACAAAGCAGTACCCTCGAGTGTGCAAACAACAGCATCAGAACCGGAGGAAGAAAGCATAGCGAAGTCGAAGAAGTTTTGTCGGATTCGAGTTCTGATTTTTATGGATTTGTAGCGGAGTCCTTCATTTTCACCGAAGAAGGAAAAAAAACCGGTAAAAGGAAGCATAGCAACAGCGAAGGAGATTTGTCGGGCTCTAGTTCCGATTTTTACGGTTTCGCCGCTGATTCTTCTATCTGCACCAGCGAGGAGAACTGCATTCCATCGACTTCAAAGGGTCAAAATACAAAAAATGTGCGTCGTTCGAAAAGAAAGCTGAAGAAGATTAGGAAAGACGATTTTGTTTATTATTAAGAATGCAAACAGTGTTATTACGTATTGAATTGGTAAAATTAAGAGCATCATTATGCTATCGAATTTTATAATGGATTGTATAATAAGTGTGAGATGTGATAACACAGCGTAACAAAAATGACACTTTTGCGTGTCTCAAGGATCAAATGATGTGTCTCTAGTAGATTTGGGGTTGCTGAATCTGGTGCCATTCTCAGAAATATTCCAGCACGTCACAATTTTTAGCTACAGTTCGCCAAAGTTGTATAAAACACTGGTTTTATTAATGTTTACATGAAATTTAAAGTACAATTTATCATACTTTTTTGTAATCTAATCCACCAAACATGCAAAATAGAACTTGAACTTTCATTTCAGACATAATTCGATTGAAATTGCGCGATTAAATTTCGATTAAACTGATTTTTTCAACATGCTTGCAGTCTCCATATAAAATTTTTCGTTTCTTCTATATGGCAAAGTACAACAATTCTCTAAACCATCAAAAAATAACTTTTCCGTATCGAAAGTAATACAAACTTTGATGATAAGTATTGTTATACACATAAAGTTTGAATTCTGTGGCAAATTAAGCCAATATATTACCTTACAAGTTGGCAAACTTGCATGCAAGTTGGCTGAAATAGTCATTTTTTGCATTTTCAACAGTCAATATCTCAAAAACTAGACGTGCTATGATATTTCTGAAAACGGCAATGGATTCAGCAACCCTTAATTGAGTGAATAGCGGTATTTTGGTGCTGGAGACAAAAACGTGTTCCGCAGTGTAATTGATAGTTTGAAATAATAAGCATTCGAAGGTGATTAGAATAAGGTCTCAAGGGATAAGGAGTTGTGACGGCCAACAGCCGGCGGGAAAACGGACGAACCCTTTCTTGTGAGTGCCAGGGCGAAGAGAACACGAGTGAGAGATAAAGCCGAAGACTAGGGAGTCTGAGCGTTGTATGTATGTAGATCTGACTGATGAATTAAAAAAGATCTGTACCGAGGTTCAGTCTTTGAGTAGCCTAACCATTGAGATGGCTGCTCATTGCAACGAACACAATGCTAGCATTGGCAGAGACCGATTTGCGGAAGATGAGTCACCGCCAAGCCTATTACAAGAGTTGGCTGAAACTGCTGATGTAAACTCTGGTTTGAGTTCCGGTACCGCAGGTTCACCGCCCAGTTTAAATTCTGAATCAAATAAAAACAAAGAAGACAACTCTGGCTGGCGACTCTTAGGCACGAGGAAAGTGTGGAAAGCGAATTGGGCGGAATACGACAAACGCCAACTCCACCGATTGAATCAGCAAAAGCAGGCCGAGAAGGCCAGAAGGCGACGTAAGCGGAACGTGACACGCAAAGCTACAACCAACAGTTTGGGTGGTAATGTGAACAACGTTTACAACAACAGTTCTGTCAATACTCCTCTCCGCTTAAATTCTATGAACTACCGCCGTACTGTTTTCGGCAATCGCAGGAATGCCAATGCTAATAATGCAAACTCTTTCCACCTTCCACCCGATCGTGAGCTACTTGCAGCAGCAAAAAATCAGTTTTCACGTCCACCGCTAAACTACCAACCAACGATACAATTTGAAAAAAGGGAAACCATGAATCCCTACCAACCAAGCGTCCCCACAACTTCACGAAACATGCCACAAGGAACTTTTTCAACTCCATCATCCTACGTAGAGTGCCCGTGTAGACACACGTGTTTTCGCCAGAACTGACGCTCTCTCCAGAGGAAGCAAATTATGACGACAATAATTGTGCGGAAACCGATGCTCACCAGGACCTGATGACCTCTCAGCCGTTTACGCTCAACCTGACGCAGTCTCCAGACGTAGACCATGACGATCCAATAGTGGGTAATATTCAACAAATTGTTCTAGGTAATATTTTAAATAATAACGATGTGTCTAATGAAGGATCTGGAATTTCAAGTAATGCTGTGCAAAGGGGTGTGTTTCCAAAAACTTCTTCAGAAGCTACCGAAATTTTGGTATATTGCCAAAATTTCAATCGCATGAGGAGTGCATCAAAAATGAACGAAATTTATAAAAGAATAGTAACTTCATCCTTCTCGGTTGTTTTGGGTACTGAAACTAGTTGGAACGAAAAAATTAAGAGTGAAGAAGTTTTTGGTAACGATTTTAATGTATTTAGAGATGATCGCGATCTGGTTCTTACCCAAAGAATGTCTGGTGGGGGAGTTCTCATTGCAATATCTTCGAAATTCAATTCAGAATTAATTGTTTCATCAAAATATAAAGAGTTTGAACACGTATGGGTTAAAGCACATATCGCCGGTGAAACACATATATTTGCTTCTGTGTATTTTCCGCCAGACCATGCTTGCAAATTATCATATGAAATTTTCTTTCAAACCGCTGAAGAAATTTTGTCGCAGTTTTCTCCAGAAATCAAAGTGCATATCTATGGCGACTTTAATCAGCGTAATGCTGATTTTATTCGTGATTCCGAAAACGAAAATGTTCTGCTGCCGGTTGTTGGTGAAAACGAATCATTACAACTTATTTTTGAAAGAGCTGCATTTTTAGGTTTAAATCAAATCAATCATGTGAAAAACCGACAAAACTGTTATTTGGACTTCTTATTCTCAAACATAATGGAAGATTTCTGTGAGAACGAATCTCTTTCTCCACTATGGAAAAATGAAGCGTTTCATACAGCTATCGAGTACTCAATCTTTGTTCATAATTATCATAATTCCGACTACTATGACTTTGAGAATTTCTTTGATTATAAAAATGCCAATTATAACGGCATCAAACAGAAATTGAATAGAATAGATTGGCAATCCGTTTTGAAAAATCAGGAAGATTTGGAGTATGCAGTTACGGGTTTTTATTCAATTTTGTCGGAAATTATTCAGATGGAAGTTCCACTCTTGCGGAGACGTCGTAGGAATGGGTCAAAAAATCCTGTTTGGATTAATAAGCAAATAAAAAATTTGAAAAATCGTAAGCAAAAGGCTCATAAAATTTACAGACAACAAAAAACTCAAGAAAGTTTAGAAAATTATTTGTATATTGTCAACCAACTTAATCAGGCCATATCCACTGCACTTGAAGAGTACAACACAAAAATTGAAAATGATTTAAAATCTTGCCCTAGGAATTTCTTCAATTATGTTAAAACTAAGATGAAGTCTAACAACTTTCCATCTAAAATGACATTGGATAATAAAGTAGCAGATAATCAAAATGACATTTGCAATCTCTTTGCTGATTTTTTCCAAGAGACTTATACAAACTTCTCGGATAATGACCGTGATTTTGAACACTTTTCAAGTTTTCCTGATTTTACAACCGATGTCGGCGTTAGTCAAATACAGGTACAAGATATTTTAACAGGACTGAAGAATTTAGATTCCACCAAAGGATCAGGGCCTGACGGAATCCCACCTGCTTTACTGAAAAACTTAGCCAATGAATTTACAGCACCATTATTTTGGCTGTTCAACATGTCACTTGAGAAGGGCAGATTTCCAAAAGAATGGAAAAGGTCATTTCTTATACCCATTTACAAGTCTGGTAAAAAATCTGATATTCGAAATTATCGTGGAATTGCTATTATTTTATCCATTCCAAAACTATTTGAATCAATCATTAATAAAAAAGTATTTAGCCAAATAAAACATAGGATAACGAATGTACAACATGGTTTCTTTAAAGGTCGTTCTACTACAACGAACCTTTTGGAATTTGTTAATTACACTTTAAATGCAATGGATAGAGGTAACCACGTCGAATCACTTTACACCGACTTTAGTAAAGCATTTAACAGATTAGATATTCCTATGTTGATTTTCAAGCTAAATAAAATGGGAATTGCAATGAAACTCCTCAACTGGATTGAATCGTATTTAACAGATCGCCAACAAATAGTAAGATTTGAGGGAAAACTATCCAAACCTGTTCATGTTACATCAGGAGTTCCCCAAGGTTCACATTTAGGCCCATTGTTATTCATATTGTTTGTTAATGATATTTCATATGTGATAAAACATGTTAAAATTCTTATTTATGCTGACGATATGAAACTTTTTATGGAAATCAATAGCAAAAAAGAGAGCGACATTTATCTGAATGAAATAAGTATATTTGATAAATGGTGTAGTAAAAGCTTACTTAAATTAAACGTCAAAAAATGTAATCTAATCACATATAGCAGAAAACGTAATACACCACAGATTACTGTATTTTTAGAAAATCAAGACGTTCAAAGGTGCGATAAGATTAGAGATTTAGGTGTTATATTAGATTCTAAACTTACATTTACTGACCATTATAATACTATTGTCCACAAAGCAACCAATATGTTAAGCTTTATTAAGCGTTTAAGCTTCAATTTTCGGGATCCATATACGATTAAAACCTTGTACATTGCTTATGTAAGATCAGTTTTAGAATATTGTAGTATTGTGTGGTCCCCACATATGAAAACACATGAGGATAGAATCGAATCAGTACAGAAGCAATTTATTTTATATGCCTTACGCAAATTAGGCTGGACAACGTTTCCACTGCCATCATACGAGGCTCGATGCATGCTTATTGACATCCAAACTTTAAAGGAGCGTCGCGAATTAGCCATGATTTCATTTGTCAATGATATAGTATCGCATCGTATTGATTCCACCAATCTCTTATCTAGTTTGAATTTCTACACGCCCGCCAGACAGTTGAGGAATCGGAATTTGTTCGCATCAAACAATCATCGAACTAATTATGCCAAGTTCGGCCCAATAAATCAAATGATGTCTCTTTATAACCAGCATTACACAGAAATTGATTTGACCATGTCGCGAACGAAGCTTAGGCAATATTTTAATTCCCTTAGATATAATACAACATAGTATTAAGCAAACATGTAGTCTACAATTTGATTGACGAAATAAATCTATATAAATCTATATGTGAAATAGGTGAAATATAGATTCATTCGTTTTGTGACTGAAGACCACACTGGTTGTATTTCTGGTTATGGTAAATCCGAGTCTTAGACTATCTTACAGTTATTACACATTGATTATAAAAACGCCAATTATAACGGAATCAAACAGAAATTGAATAGAATAGATTGGCAGTCCGTTTTGAAAAGTCAGGAAGATTTCGAGTATGCAGTTACGGATTTTTATTCAATTATGTCGGAAATTATTCAGATGGAAGTTCCACTCTTGCGGAGACGTCCTAGGAATGGATCAAAAAATCCTGTTTGGATTAATAAGCAAATAAAAAATTTGAAAAATCGTAAGCAAAAGGCTCATAATGGCTGTTCAACATGTCACTTGAAAGGGGCAGATTTCCAAAAGAATGGAATAGAATTTCTTATACCCATTTACAAGTCTGGAAAAAATCTGATATTCGAAATTATCGTAGAATTGCTATTATACCATCCATTCCAAAACTATTTGAATCAATCATAAAAAAAAAAAGTATTTAGCCATTTGGATTGTGTATTTTAAGCTTTGCAGTCGAAATTTTTGCAATATTCTTGTTAGTGCAAATTTGTCACCAATGCACAGTGGGACGGATTGGGGTTTTAGGAGGAAAGATGGAACTCACGCCTTCAATTGTGATTTTACTTAAAAATGATGTTCTACAAAGTTGTTTCTATTATAAAAACAATTTTTTTGGTCGGAACGAAAATTAGGGTGGCCCTTTGTAAAAAAAGATAACCATCAAAACTTTTTTATTTTAAGGAATATTGAAATAGTTTGTTCTACAAAGTTGAAGATCGGAAAATTTTAAGCTGATTTGACAAAAAAAGTTTTTTCCTAGCTCAAAAATTGACCGTTTTAGAGCATTTTTCGCTATTGATGTAGGGTGGCCCTTCAAAAATAGGTTTTTGTGTGTTTTTTTAGATTTCTCAGCAAAGTTGTCTTCCCTTAATCTTTAGAGCCGATTGAGACGCATGTTTTGAGGTCTGTACAATTTTGTAGGTGATAGTTATAAACATTTTACATATAAAACAAACGTCAAAAGAGTTCAGCAATAAAAATAAGGAGAAAAGTCTTTTGAAAATAAATTCTAAATTTACCACACGGTTGAATTTCCCGGCATGGCTCCTCCCAAACATCCAAGTACTTCTGTTTTGGGATTTGTCAGGCTTTTTGGGAAACATTCTGATTGGAAGTTACGAATGCTTAATTGCTGCAAATCCGTTTACAAGTAATTTGTCCACCGTAGGAGATATATCGTTTCTGAAACGGTATATTACTAAAGTACGATTCCTGATTATGACGCTGACTTTCAAGCCTAGATTAAGGAGAATAACTAAATGCATTATTTGATCATGTTTAGATGTTTTGACTAATTAAGGCTATAATTTAGAGATAGTTAATTTGAGAGTTCTTTTAAAAATCTGTTATTAACGGTTATTAACATCTATTTGTTTTCATTAGCTATATCCTTTTTTTTTTCGTTTCAATTAGCTCGAAAAGTGATGGGTAGACAGTTTTGCTGAGAAACATGAAATAATAAAAATAAAACACAACAACCAATTTTTGATGGGCCACCCTACATCAATAGCGAAAAATGCTCTAAAACGGTCAATTTTTGAGCTAGGAAAAAACTTTTTTTGTCAAATCAGCTTAAAATTTTCCGATCTTCAACTTTGTAGAACAAACTATTTCAATATTCCTTAAAATAAAAAAGTTTTGATGGTTATCTTTTTTTACAAAGGGCCACCCTAATTTTCGTTCCGACCAAAAAAATTGTTTTTATAATAGAAACAACTTTGTAGAACATCATTTTTAAGTAAAATCACAATTGAAGGCGTGAGTTCCATCTTTCCTCCTAAAACCCCAATCCGTCCCACTGTGCAATGATCGCAATCACGGATTCGTGGTAACAAAAGATCAAACAGTTGATCAAAGAAAAACTCTCACTATATAGCGGAGCAGAAAGTCTATTAAGGACCAATTCTGGTCAACCAAAACGATTTCAAACTGAAGAGTTTCCGGTGCATGATTCGAAGCACAATAGATAGCATCGGTTCGACCTGGAGCTCTAGCTAGCAACACAAAAAAAAGAGAGCTAAAGGTTACTGGTGGGAACATTTTCCGATCGACGTTTCCCATCGCCCGGGTTTCCCTCTGCCTTTGATTAATGCTAGGTTTTGTTACAACGGATTCGCATTTTTGTTGTTGCTGCACTTACCCCCTTTTGTAATGGTCGTGGCCACATGTAAAAGCATGGATTCTGTCTGTGAGTATATTTTCCCTGTGACAACCTTGCTGACCAGTCAGAAGAGCTCCATTTGGAATTGAAAATAAGAGTGCGGGCAGCACAGAGGTTCAGT
The DNA here is from genome assembly GCF_002204515.2 of Aedes aegypti. Classification (NCBI taxonomy): domain Eukaryota; kingdom Metazoa; phylum Arthropoda; class Insecta; order Diptera; family Culicidae; genus Aedes; species Aedes aegypti. The sequence continues at coordinate 188,752,685 of NC_035109.1, forward strand.
TTTTTCAAATATCTGACAAAATCCCAACTTGGAAACATTGTTTTGATTTGGAAAACTAAGTCAAACATTCATCCACAATAACACTACCCGTCATAAAAAAGAACTCACTAAAGAAGTATTGCAACACTCAGTTGAATATTGAGTCACCCCCCAAAAAGTTTAGCATATTCTCAAAACAGGCAATGAATCGATCTTCAGAAAAGTTGTCCAGCGGATCAAGGATATCCGGATACCAAACAGATTGGTTCGCAATTTCACCTCTAGGTGGCGCTAGTAAGCATGTAATATTGTGCGCTCTAAACTAATTATATCGTGTAATCTACATGAGATAGAAAGTTCGAGTCTTCTTTGTTTAAAAAGTCAAGGAAATCAGAATGGTAAACATTTTGGTTCTTAATTGTACTGCTAGGCGGCGCTAGTAAGCATATGAAATAAGTATCTATTTAATGATCGTGAGATGAGATACAAAAATCGAATCTTCGACAAAGTTGTTTTGAAAGTCAAGTACACCTGGAAGCAGTTTAGTTTTTCCGTTTTTAGTTTTTGTTTATGAATCAAATCGAAACAGTTGAATATGAAATAATAAATCGCTGGGATATGAAGCGGATCAAGAATGATCGCTCAAAAATGAAGTGAATCTGACATGATTTACTTAGATTGGAGCGAAACAAACCTGAATCACTTGAATATGAAGTAAATCAAACCTAAAACACATGAATCACTTGAATATAAAGTCAATTCTGAATCATTTGGATATAAAGTACATGCGTGAATTATAAATCTATACAGCATTGCAATCAATAATAATTAACATATTTTTTACGTCTGTAAGAAATAAAAATTGTTTTGATCCATAATCTTGAACCTCGTATTCCACTGGTCCATCTCTGTGAGACGAACAACGTATAAAATTTCTGTAGAAATCCTCGAAAAGGTTTTCGTAAAAAATCGCGAATTTTAAGGTGTATTCTAGAAAATAGCTATAACGCGCAGTGTCAGGGAGTTATTTTTGTTTTGTACAATGTCATCATGATTTTAATCATGTTTTGTACTGAAAAATCAACCTTAGTTGACATACAACTATGGGCTGACTGTAACATAAATTATATTAATCTTATGGCTGGAAATAGTATAATATTCAATATGCCTTTTCTGCCATGTTTCTGCCATGTTCTTTTAAATCTGAACCACTGCAGGGCGACTTTTCCCCTGGCAACAGCACAAAACGGACATCCGATGGAGAGTGGAGAGCTAGCATTTTTTTGTGAATGCGACCTTCGATAGAAATTGATTGAACGAGGGAACCACTTCTTTGCTGACCTGTGCTGCATTTCAACTCCATGCATCCTCAGACCGGTAGTAGCAGTCATTGTGGCAGTTCATCCAAAACACATGCTGGTGTCGTTGAACGATGAATGCATTCACATTTCAAATTAAGGAAATTAATTTCCTGGGATTCAGGTATTATACGGGAACCTTTATACACTGCTATCGCAATTGTACAAACAATTTATCACGGATGCGATATTGCGGAGAAAATTAAAAATGTCGGTGGGAAACAACGTGCAACGGAATACTGATCAACGCCCAAGAAAAACTTTAATATATGCATTGATTCTGGAAAATATTGCTGTCTCCATATGAGATCAGATTAATATTTTTGAGTTTTTTTTGACGTAGAACTACGTCTTTCTTCTCTATACAGGAGTGAAATTGGAATTTCAAAACCAAGAGCGTTACGTTGGCATGAAATATTCTGAACGTTTATAACTTTTTGCTGGCTTACCGATTGAGGTGCTAATCAAGGCTCAATCGAAAGACAAGGCATCAAAGGTTCATGTCGCTCACCTACTGAATCCCATATACCTGTCTGAATAGTTAAATAACTTTTTAAAAAGAGTACGTTCATTTCAATTAATTCTATAATTAGGGGTACTAGAGAAAAGTTGACGTCATTTGCTTTTCACTCTCCGCTTGGATCACATTTCAGTAGGCAACAGATCAGCTTGCTCTAACCGGGCGTACTTCTCAGGCACAGACATCGATAGCAAAGGACTCCCGTTTGTCTTGATTTGCTCATATCAAATTGACCGTCGACCGACCGAGAGAAGATGCCGTCCGAAGCCAAAGGCATCACCGCTGCCGCCACTAAGAAGAGGAAGTAATTCACAGGAGAATGAGATGGTTGCGGCCGCCTTCACCCTAAATGAACGGAACGGGTCCTCCCTGCATGTGATCGAGAAATACTGTAACCGTAGGTCCCAATTTGTAGCTTGTTGGCGCTGCCACAATTTCATTAAGTCTGTCCGAACCTGCCAGAAAGCCTATTCAATATCCAATTTCAACTCTACCAAAAACATATGGACAGCCTTACTGGCACGGTAAACCTAGCTGTCCATGCTTAAAAAGATCCGGCAACGTCATTTCCTCAAATAGCATATGTTTCAATCACTCTAACTGGTATTTTCTGACAGTGGTTTGAGTAAGTCCAGCAATCGTTACGAGTTGTGTCGGCCCAATTGCTACCCTGCGCATAATGGTTGACAATCCGACGAAGTGTCAAACTTCTGCACTTCGTCATCGTTCTTATTGGATCGAGTGGTGGTAATATAAGACGAATCAAGGGGATTCGTCCTTCTTTGCCGTTTGACTTTAGAAGAAAATAGAAGTGAGCACCGTAAAGTGTCCTAGCTAAAAGTAAGATTAACAAATAATAGTAACCATGTGGTGTATATAATAGTTAATGTGCTTTGTTCTAGTTTCTCTTAAATTACGATTAGTATCGGATGTTAGTAGTTCAAATCAGTGGTAAAAAAATGTTAGTACGGTTAGTAATGTTAAAAATATGATCAATTTGTTAGTTCCTGATTAAAAATTTGTTAAAACAGTTCTGAACAAGCAGTTAACCACGAAAACGAACATCTATAACAATTACCAACTTATAACAAAGAAAAGGTAAATCATCTATTGTTAAAATTGTAATTGTCTGTAAAATTGTGTAAAATGGTGGTAAATTGTGAAAGACAGAGAAGTATTGGTACTAATCCCAATGGGTTAGGTCCGAAAGCGGGCCTTTTCTTTTTGAGTTTCCTCGTGTGGTTAATCCCGGAGGAGCTTTTTTCATCCGCAGTGAATCCAAAGCACCAGTTTGGAGTGTAGGAAAGTCGATTGGTGTACCGATAACCAGCTTAGTTCCACCCGCCATCTTGGATTGTCCGTTCCAACAATAGCATCGACGCCATTTTTAAATTTCGGCCATTGCATCATCTCTACGGCGTCACGCAGTGACCTGGTGCATCAAAAAACCAGACAATCCTTCCCGCTTTCAACGCTCGGTCAGTCAGATTACAACCAAACCCGACAAGGAATCTGAACGAAAAAAATCTAGCTGGTGGGCCACAGTTCATCCAGCAACCCTACCTTGCCACAATCCGTCCAGCAACCCTACTTTGCCACCATCCGTCCAACAACCCTACATTTCCACACCGGCAAGGAACGGAATCGAAAGACGCCCAGCTGGTGGGCTCCAAACCATTCAGCAATCAAGGAATCCAGTCGATGAAGACCATTCTGGTGGGCCATAGTCTGTTCAGCAGCCATTTCTTCAAAGAAGCTTAACGCCCTCGGTCGAGGACAGAATACCGACCCTCTTTCGCCATTTTCTCGCCAACAATTGATTCACCGACGTCAAGTCAAGCTAGCCATCGTTCATCACCATCAACCCTCGCCAACAACCCACCAAAAGCGCAAGTACCATGTAACGTCTCTCCACCATACCAATATGCCCCGATTGGGCTAATAAATCTAGTAATGTAAGCTAAATTGGCGAGTAGAATGATTAGGCCACCGCACTTCCTATATTTTTTTATATACACCTCTCTTTCCTCGCTTTTCGTACCCAAAAGGGGTTCCCAAACCTCATTCTCTTTAGTCTGCTATAAAAGTTGAACTTCCCTTTGATTCATTTCCGCTTTGGTCCTTTGAGTAGATTGTTTCGTGTTCAGCTGTCAGTGTGATTCAGCTAAGCTCCCACCGAAGGTAAGTGACTGGTGGAGCAGGGGTTGAAACGATGCTAATTGGATAAGCGACCCAGTGCTCAACAAAATTTATACCCACTATTCCCTACTGAGCAGCCGAGAGGCTACAATACATCCACGGAAACTACAATTGCGATGTCGATAAGATTACAAGATTGGCAGGAGTGAAGTAAAATACTGGGAAACTGTAGCTGTGGCTGGCATCCGAGAAGGAGGAGGAGAAAAAGAAGGCAGTTCCTAAGCAAAACCTCATCAAGCTTCATAGACCATCGCGATGAATGAAGACTCCGAAGAAGCCACCACCGTAAACCTCATCGGGCAAGGAGGATTTCAACCAGTGCGCTATCAAAATGTGTCCGTGTTATTTGAATTTAACAATTCAAAACCCTTTTCAGGGCCAACAAACGAGTTCTGAAGAGTTATTTGTGTAGTATTTTCTAAAGTGTACTTGCATACACATACTTGCTATAATCTCTTAATTCATCTCGTAGCATAATACAATATCTGCTATATTACGAAAAATCAACAATACGGCAATTTGAGGATGTTTCCAAGGACGCTGCTGCAGTGTTGTCGGGATGCAATAACAGTATAATGCTCGGCTTGTACATCCCTTGCCAAGACATGAATTTCATATAGCCTAGTTCCCAGAGTATAAAGCATACCTCCTCCGTTAAATTCGGTTTTATCTTTCGATTCAGGCGAGGAACTGGTAACAGGCAGACTGTGGCGAGGTTTTGAAGACTCCCCTCGCTGCAGCTGTCTGATAGAGGTTCCAGTTCTGAAGACGGATCATCATCATCAGCGAGCGAACCGTCGAAAGCATGGGCCATCGTCGTAAGAAGGCCACCGCAAATCAGTCGGCGAACACCATAGTCAGCACCTCAGAGCTGGCAAAGAAGAAGATGAAGGACAATAAAGCTTCCATAGTGCAATCGGTCCTCTCCAACAACCGGTACAGCACCGGTGCCACTGCTGTCAATGACAGCGACTTGGGTGAGTTCGGCGGGTCCAGCATGAGGAGTCGACCCCCACCCATCCGAACAAGTGCACACAAAGCCGGAATACGACAGGGTGTGTTCCATCATGAAGGACGCTAAGAAGGCATTCTCCACCACGACATCCCTGGCGACAAACCCTTCAAGGCCGTCATCAGGGGCATGAACAACGTAGAGCCGAAGAAGATTCAAACGTAGCTTCGGAATCGCTACAAGCTGGACGTAACCGCGGTCTACAAAATGGTGCGGCGTGACGAGATTGCGAAAAAGTATCCAAATTGCCTCTATCTGGTGCATTTTTTGCAAAGGCTCGGTTACGCTGAATGCTCTCCAGGCGGTCCAAACAATCGGATGCATCATCGTCAGATGGGAACCATATCGCGGAGGCCGCCGCGATGTTACCCAATGTCTGCAAGGCCTCTACTTTGGACACGGCACCAGAAACTGTAACCTCCAACCACGCTGCAGTATCTGCGCCGAAAGCCATGATACTACTATGATACTACTACTATCAATCTGACGGTTTTATCCCTCTTGTTTTGTGGATTCGATGCAATTTGTATGAATCAACGATTTATCGAATGAAATTTTATGTGAATTATGGTTGTCTGGGTAGTCTCCATCATTACCAAATATGGGGATAAGCCGCTGGCTATCGCTACATGGAACGCTTGTTCTGTAAGAGCAAAACCATCGGCACGGCCTCGTGTATGGCGTTCTGACCGTACGTGATGAAATGAAACTCTTACCCTTTGGTTCTGATCCGGAGCGTGATGCGCAATTGGCGACGCAGTTAACGATCCGTGCTCTTGTTTTCCTTGGTCCGAGGTTTAACTATCCCCTTAGCCTTGGCGGTTGCGCGGACTTGAAACAAAATGTCCTCGGACGGTAATAATGACAAAAAACGCCACGGGGAGCCTTTTCGACTCCTGTCGACACTCGAAGAGACTCCAGCCTGTACCCAAAAAGCGCAGAATGCAAGAATGTCCAACGCGAAACTTTACATTGAAAAACTACAATAAAAAATCGAGTAAATTTATATGACCTTTTTGAGTCACAAATTAAAATTTAAATTGAGATCGAGTTTGTCGGATACACCGACTTAGAAACGTTACACTGTTCTTTAAGTTATAACGAATCTAACACTTTTAATACATATTAGCTTTGGAAATTGAAACACGAACTTCTGAACACCAGCCGTTATAGAATCGAAATGATCGAGCCTACATTTTTGAAGCATGCAAGAAACCTGCTCACATAATGAGCCTATTGTTTCGCCCAAATTGAATTTGATATGGCGAGAGTTCATGCCTTCGGAAAACGAACATGGCTAAACGAATAAAAATACTACAAAGGTTTGCACATCACTACACATATCCCATACTGGGTGACGTCAATTTAGTACATATAGCCTCCCAAGTAACACAATCTGTCATAAATAAGGTCAAAATGCACCTTTAATATATCGCCGCTGTTTTGGTTCGAATGTACAACACTAAATTCCATACATCTTTATAACCGAAAAAGCGCAGAAATTGAATGTTTTACAACATCGTTCATACTTTAATTAGATGCTCTACAATACCTATTTCATACTTCTCATAGCATTCTGATTTGTTACATCTAAGTTATATCACCCATCATTATGCCCAATAAGTTATAATCAAGTTATCAAGACGTAATTTTTCGTGTTTGAATACAAGTGCAAATTGTGTATTGCTTGAAATTGTTTGACAGCTCAGAAAAGTAAAAACAAAATTGATTAATCATTGACTTCAAGTAGTTCAACTAACGGAATGAAAAACGAATATCTTTTTATCAGTTTACGAGTTCCAAAATATAATGCAACGATTGTGCATGTATGGTGTACTGTTTTGTAGGTGCCGCGTAAGATTTTCAGTGAAACTGAGTGTTGTACTCCGTGTTTATTGATGCGCTATTTATTAGATGCGCAATTGTAACTTGCGTTCCATGATTTTTCAGATTGTGTGAAATTTTACTCTGAAGGAACAAGCGAGAAACATGGTGGATTCAATCAAATGCGAACATGGCAGGTAAAAAATCTTTGTAATAGTTATTGGTTTAGGTACCTACGATAATTCATTTTGTTGGTATGTTTTGATTCAAGAGATCAAAAAATTCAAAACAAATCAAACTTGTTAACTGGATTGCACACATTCCTGACCTGCCGTGCTGAAAATCGTAATTCAGCTACATGTTAATCGCTTGAAATAAAACTTCAATATTTATTAATTTTTATGACCGGTGCTGTATCATGGCATTGCTTTGGAAGCGATAAAAAAAACACGGGTATTGGAAGCAATTTTGCGTTTGAATGAAGTTTTAAATGCGTATTAAGTGCGTGTTTAAAACAACAAATATAAATGCTGTCAATATCGTCAATGAGATGAAATGCTCGTTGACATTGAAAAAGTCACATCTGATGAATTTTCATTCGCCCTCAATTTTCGTGTATGTTTTAAATCATTTTGCGCTCAGCTTGCATTAATTACCATTTTGCTTAATTGTTCGCTGCAGATTTTATTTCACTACATCGATTACGCTGAATCCATATTCGAAGAGAAATTGAGATTTCAAAGAGACAAATGCTAAATATGTTTTTCAGTTGACAGAAGAAAACATAATTATAACATCTGTATCAAAACAATCAAACAGATATGTTCGGAATATGTATTCAAAAGCAACTTTATTACTTAATTTACATCGACTGAAGTTTAGTTATTGGGAGTGCTTTAATTAAGTAATACATGCATTTATCAATCAGGAGTATAGCACAAATGCGGTATCTGTGTTTGCCGAATAGGTATGTTTTTCTAAAACATCACCAGAACTGTCTTAAAACAGAAGATATATTGAATATTATCTTTAACACCTAAATATAACATCATTTTCAGATAGCTGACCGAGAAGATGTTTTCTGTGTTACTTGGGCTAGACACAAACCTTATTGACAATTTACGTAACACTGAGCTTAATCAAATTCGAATTCAAATAATTTTGCTTAAAAAGAGAAAAACGTCAAAAGTTATTACTAATAATTTTTTAATGAAAAAAAACGTAAAACGTTACAAACTCAATTTGGACAAATTTCACTATAAAATTGAATTTTCAATTTGACGGTTATTTCCAACGGGATAATATCGGGTATCGAAGATAGTTAATAGATTCCCGACATAACAAAATTATATCACCTTATGATATTATGATATAAAAATTTAATCGAACATAGGTTGATACAATTTTGATGCAGGATGTTGTTAAAATAATTAAAAATATAACAAAAAATTAATTGTGTAATATATATAATAAAATGTGTTCTAAATCTATCAAAAACATATCAAACTCAGTTATAATTTTCAATACAATGTATCAAAATTATAATAATGTGTAATAATCGGGGTAACTCATTTTGTTACAAGTTTTTTTGATCAATTATAGGAAAACAAGCAATTTAATATTGGAATTGTGTAGCAACAAGTTAATTTTAAATCGCTTGCAATTAGTCAATTATTAAATGATGTTCAAAATATGTTGTTAACAAATCCAAGAGATGTTTCTTTTATTCTCCCCAAATGAATACAAAGTGACACATTTTTATCATAAGTTAGTTAATATTTACAAAAAAAAAAAAAATGATATGATTAACAACAATATATAAATACATTTTGTGTAAATGTTGAAACAATAAAGAAAAGGATTAAAATGAACTGGATGAAAAAACTTTAAACCAAACAATCAGAAGTCTAGAAAAAAAGTAAATTTTCAAATATTATAACTATTGAAATGCAGTGATTTGTGTTCAATTTTATTATAAAACTGTTAAAAAATAAACAAATAGGAACATGTTCATAATAAATATAACATATTATGATATATTTTTGTTTTAATATTTTCTGTGGATTCATTCATTTCATTTATTTAGTTAACATCTAAACAGATAACACTGAATCAACAATTTCACGCCACAAAACTCGGTTCGTGGCCGCATCTCTCCATCCTCGGTTCTGCCCCACGCTCGCCAAATCGATACGCACTTGATCCGCCTACCTAGCTCGCTGCGCTCCACGCCTTCTTGTACCAACCGGATCCGAAGCGAACACCATCTTTGCAGGGTTGCTGTCCGGCATTCTTGCAACATGCCCTGCCCATCGTATCCTTCCAGCTTTGGCCACCTTCTGGATACTGGGTTCGCCGTAGAGTTGGGTGAGCTCGTGGTTCATCCTTCGCCGCCACACATCGTTTTCCTGCACACCGCCAAAGATCGTCCTAAGCACCCGACGTTCGAAGGCTCCAAGTGCTTGCAGGTCCTCCTCGAGCATCGTCCACGTTTCATGTCCGTAGAGGACTACCGGCCTTATGAGCGTTTTGTACATGGTACATTTGGTGCGGGTGTGAATCTTTTTTGACCGCAGCTTCTTGTGGAGGCTATAGTAGGTTCGACTTCCACTGATGATGCCCCTCCGTATTTCACGGCTAACGTTATTGTCAGCCGTCAGCAAGGATCCAAGGTAGACGAACTCGTCGACCACCTGAAACGTATCCCCGTCTATCGTAACACTGCTACCTAGGCGAGCCCTGGCGCGCTCGGCCCCACCAGCTAGCATGTACTTTGTCTTGGACGCATTTACCACCAGTCCAACTTTCGCTGCCTCGCGTTTCAGGCGGGTGTACAGGTCTGTCACCTTTTCAAATGTTCGGCCGACAATTTCCATATCATCCGCAAAGCATACAAATTGTCCGGATCTCGTAAAAATCGTACCCGGCTGTTGAGCCCGGCTCTCCGCATAACACTTTCAAGCGCAATATTGAACAACAGGCACGAAAGTCCATCACCTTGTCGTAGTTCCCGGCGGGATCCAAACGAACTGTAATGTTCGCCTGAAACCTTCACACAATTTTGCACACCTTCCATCGTCGCTCTTATCAGTCTCGTGAGCTTCTCGGGAAAGCTGTTCTCGTCCATGATTTTCCATAGCTCTACGCGGTCGATACTATCGTATGCCGCCTTGAAATCGATGAAAAGGTGATGCGTTGGGACCTGGTATTCACGACATTTTTGGAGGATTTGCCGTACAGTAAAGAGCTGGTCCGTTGTCGATCGGCCGTCAACGAAGCCGGCTTGATAACTTCCCACGAACTCGCTTACTATACGTGATAGACCACGGAAGATGATCTGGGATAATACTTTGTAGGCCGCATTTAGAATGGTGATCGCTCGAAAGTTCTCGCAATCTAACTTGTCGCCTTTCTAGTAAATGGGGCATATTACCCCTACCTGTTTCCCAGATTGTGCCTATCAGCCGGTGCAGACAAATGGCCACTGTGCGACGGCCCCAATTTGTAAAAAAAGCTTTTTGCTAAGAGATTTAAGACTGAATTCAAGTTCTATCATAACAAAGCTGTCAAGGATGAATGATAAATTCTTCGTTTCCAGCGTTTCCAAAATGCGAAAATCTCCTCAATTTTTAATATTCGAATATAACTCATCAAATTTTTTTGATATCAACGACGTGAAGTGCCATTATGATATTCTTTACTTTTGCAATTGTTTGGTTTAATTAATTATCAGAAATTATGTGCTTTCGCGAAGTATGTTGCTATCAAAGATACCCCGTTTTACGGTTCTTTTAAAAGCGTCGATATCATGATTAATCACGTTATTATGGACTGCCTACGATACTGAAAAAACGGTTCCAATTTGTCTTAAGGCAATATTAACCATCTAATACTCAACCCCGCCTTTAGACGGGGTAAACTTTGGAATTTTGCGTGTTTGCGAAGGGGGCGGATATACGGACTGGTATTCCGGTCCGTTGACGAGCCAGCGGGCGTTGCTGGACGGTGGGGTTGCAGGCGTCTTCTCTCTTAGGCGCAATCGGCCGGTCGTGGCATGGCCACTTTGGACGGCCGAGGGGGGAATCTCCTTGACGTTTAGGGCCTCCGGCCCGAGATTTTGGTCCTCGTAGAGGACAAGGTCCTCAACGTTTAGGCCCGGAAGCCTAATGGCTTCACGAGCCGAGCCGTGTGCTGGACGGCGGAACCTATTCAAGGTCCGAAACAAAAACAAGAACAAGAGGTCCTAAAGGACATCGTGGAATTAAAGAAGATTCTCGTTTTGTGCAGGGTTTGGCATTAACCTGAGCGATATCGTTCCCTTACACCCACATAGCTCCTGCTAAGGGTTGGGAGGGGGGTTTTATTAATGAGCATGAGCATATATGACCGTACAATTCGTAGTTGCTACTCCGTGATTGACTAGAGCAATCTAAGTTGCACAGGGAATCAATGAATGGGGCTTGGGATTAGCTTACCATTCTTCAATGTGCACAAATCGAGTGCTCAAATTTTAAAAGTCAATAACGGCGCCGGCCACGTCCTTACGGTCATCGGGGAAGGGAAGGAATGTTAGCTAGACAACCGTTGTTACTAGAAACCGAAGAATCTTCTGCATCTCCACAGTTGTCATGGAAAGGATATTCGGTTAGAGGGATAAGGTAAAGATCTGGGAGTCACCAGCGGTTGGTGATACGATCCATGAAACATTAACGCTTAACCCGTTTAACGCCACTATTTATTCATGCCACGCGAGCGACGCGCAACACGATTGATCCTGCTCACATCACCCGCCCCCGCAGGAGCAAGTGACGCGAGCAAAGGATCAAACACTACTGACCCTATCCGCGAATCACGCCACTATTTATTCATGCCACGCAAGCGACGAGCAACACGATTGATCCTGCTCACATCACCCGCCCCCGCAGGAGCAAGTGACGCGAGCAAAGGACGCCTGATTGAAATTGCTGCCTAATTTGGGCAATGGCTGCTGAGTTTTCAAGTTTTCCCACATTCCGTCTTATTTTGTCTGACAACATGCCATCTCGCTTCATAATGAATGATCGTTCCGCCATGATTGATAATTGGTAGCGGACGAAGAAATTTACAGCGGCACAAACCCTAACGCTTCTGTGGTATTTTCATCTGTTTTTACACGAGAAACGTGAAGGTTCCGAAACGAACAAATAAATATAAAACAAAAATCAACAATTTGTAGCCAACCGGTTACAAAATGATGTTTCAAGTTCGATTTGAATATCAAGAAAATTTGTGTTTCCTACTTTTGGCGACCCATAGCTTAAGGTTATGATGAGCTTTTCAAACTATTTTATCTAATTCAGTAAGTAGGGTAACCAATTTTTTTTTTGACCCCTATATATTTTGGGCCATTTTCCCCATATTTTCCAAGTTAAAATCGAAAGACCAGCTCAATTCGCATGCCATTTGGAAAGATAGGACTATACCACACTTGCATCAACCGTTTGTACATTGATAATGTGTTTATTTTATCTGAAATTAATTTAATTTGATAGGTTCATCCATGCTGTAACGGTTGCATGAATGAACCTACATAACTGTGTGTACATATACACTACCCGCCATAAGTATGGAATCGCATCATTTAGTATTGCAACACCTCAGTTGAATATTGCAGCACCTCAAAAAGTTTAGCATCACCCGTAAACTATTACACTAATGACGCAATATCTTGGAAACCTTACTTTCTAGAAAGCTGCGGTCTTCAGCAAAGTTGTTCAGAAGCTTAAAAACAATGTGAGGCCTGATTGGTAAGCAATTTTGCCGCTTCGTGGCGCTAGTGTGTATGTAATTGGAACATATCCTAGCAGGCTCTAGCTCATGAACCTGACCACCTAGAATGTTCGTGTCTTCAGCAAAGTTGTTCAGAAGCTTGAAAGCAATGTGTGGCAGCACTGATTGGTAAGAAATATTTCTGTATATATCATTTAGTTGTATAAAAGACTAAGAGCAATTGAACGCAGCAATGTTTGGTTCGTAATTCTTATTTTTTTTTTTTTTGGGTAAACAATATTGCATGTTCAAGATTACCAAGAAAGTCCTCAGCAAAGTGGTAGAAAAACGTGAGAGGAATTAGAAGCACCACACTTTTGCAGTTTCGCGGTGCTTATATGCATGTTGAATTAGGCAATTTCGATTACCTTGATGATCTGGGTGGTATTTTTAACAACGTTGTAGCTGAACGTATGGAATTCCGAACGTGCAACATTTGATTCATTCTTTGCCACACCTAGTGTGTATTATTCTTCTTCTTGGTATTAACGTCATCACTATGATAAGCCTGCTTCTCAGTTTAGTGTTTTTTGGGGACTTCCATATTTATTGACTTTTGTAAGAGCTATCTCTGCTTAAGTTTTTAGCATGGCTTTGCTTTGTAGCCACATACGTTAACATGTTACCAGTCTGAATTCAGAATATCTAAATCTCGATTACTTTTTCAAATCGACGTAAGTAACTTTTAAACGGTTTTGAGAAAATTTATTAGGAAAAATCACAGTCTATCTTCTAAAACTGTTTTAAAATGAATCATCTTTTTAACATTTTTTTGTCGTGTACTTCGCTCAAATTTTGCATACACTCAGCTCACGTTCAAAAACTAGGTAGTTTCTATTATTTCCCAAAAAAATAATTATAAAAAATGATAAGCCGTTTCATTCAGTTACTTTCGACGTTTTTCTACCAGTGTAAAATCGGCTCAAGTAGTGTTTTGTTTTGATTCGTGGTTAAGTCACTTTGTCTCTCCATACAGCGGGGCGACGAAAGTAGTGGTTAGGTTGCGAAAGTTGAAAATGTTTATTTCGTCGTTTTGTAAATCCGGAAATTAAACGTTCTAAAAGTGAAAAGTTGAGTTGGTACAGAGCGGTACGTGTAGAATTCCGCCTGCTTAACACGTAGGATCGATAAAGTAAGTTTGTATTCTTTTTTGACTTGAGTCTGTATGAATAAGTTTTTGAGAGATATAGTTTTCCCGTGATCCTCACCACCCAAAATATTTATAATTTTTAAAGATGAATTTTGCTGCTACATTAAAAAAGGACAGCTGAACATTTTAATCTTTTGATTTGATTCAATGTCTACATCCATGGATTTGATCAGGGTTGGGAAGATTCTTGAAATTCACTCTACAGTAGCCAAGCAAAGCAAATCACAGTCAGCGAAGCCAGTGAAACTCACGTCCATCGCTGCTGTAGGCAAAAAGCCTCGAAAATAGCAAAATACCCATTGCTAAGGGCAACCCAAAATCAGTGTAGAAAAATGTTCTACTTCCCGCTGCATTTCTCGCATTTGGAGTCTTTAATGACACTTATGATTTCGAAAATTCATACACCCAAAATAGGGCACTTGATGAGATTCATTGCTAACCAATCAGTGCTGCCTCACATTGCTTTTAAGCTTCTGAACAACTTTGCTGAAGACACGAACAATCTAGGTGGTCAGGTTCATGAGCTAGAGTCTGCTAGAATATGTTCAAATAACATGCACATTAGCGCCACGTAGAGGCAAAAATGCTAACCAATCAGTGCTGCCTCACATTGCTTTAAATCTCCTGAACAACTTTACTGAAGACACGAACGTTTTAGGTGGTCAGGTTCATGAGCTAGAACCTGCTAAAACATTCTAGGTGGTCAGGTTCATGAGCTAAAGCTTGCTAAAATATGACCAAATTACATGCCTAGCGCCACGTAGAGGCAAAATTGCTAACCAATCAGTACTTCCTCACATTGCTTTTAGGCTTCTGATCAACTTTGCTGAAGACACGAACGTTTTAGGTGGTCAGGTTCATGAGCTAGAGCCTGCTAGAATATGTTTAAATTACATGCACATTAGCGCCACGTAGCGGCAGAATTGCTAACCAATCAGTGCTGCCTCTCATTGCTTTTAACTTCTGAACAACTTTGCTGAAGACACGAACATTCTAGGTGGACAGGTTCATGAGCTAGAGCCTGTTAAAATATGACCAAATTACATACACACTAGCGACACGTAGCGGCAAAATGGCGTATTAAAAATTTCAGCTGATGAACGCCGTAAGGCTTCTGAACAACTTTGCTGAAGACCGCAGCTTTCTAGAAAGTAAGGTTTCCAAGATATTGCGTCATTAGTGTAATAGTTTACGGGTGATGCTAAACTTTTTCGGGGGTGCTGCAATATTCAACTGAGGTGTTGCAATACTAGATGATGCGATTCCACACTTATGGCGGGTAGTGTACATACATTAATAGAAGCCTTCAGAATTTTTTAAATGTAAACAAAAACTTTTTTCAAACTTCTTCGATTTTACATTGTCAATCGATTGATTAGACTATGGCCACGCTTATTATGCTACCAGTTTCGTGGATTTTGTCGCCAAACGATAAAAGGTGCCGAGCGTCCAAAATATATAATTTGAGGGTCCAAAATGTATTGGTGTGTCCAAAATAAGAACAATGCAATAATAAATCTTCGAGCTGTTTAGTAGAATACCTATAAGTAGATGAAAAAACCGAATTTAGTACTATACCATTTAATTCCACTAGAGGTCGAAATACGCGTATCTGTCAAAGGATACAAACTCTAGTGGAATTAAATGGTATAGTACTAAACAATGCAATGTTTTTTTGGATCCTACATGACCATATGGGTGTTTTTATCTCATAGAGGAAGTTTTTCTCTACATTTTGGCATGTTCTTCGACTTGGTTACGCTGTGCAATTAATCAATTGGGACAAAAAAGCTAAAATCACTTGCTTATGGGGTCCAAAATACGACCGTTACCCAATAGAGTATAGAGTTCATTTACACAATTCAATATATTTTTTAAATATTTGCTCTGACTGTAATTAGTGATCATCGACTTTACGATAATTGGTGTTATGTACTCAGATGTACCTGGGTATGTTATGCATAACATTAGCATAGATCGGCAGAGTTGTTTTAAATCACCCCATACCCTGAAACATATCATTCCTGCTCAGTAAATTACCCACTGAATAAAGAGAAGGTAATGGCTCAATAATTCGCTTTCCCCCAGCATAAACCACCATCGAAAAACACGATAACAGGCCTATGTCAAACGAGTTTATACTCGGCACGGTCAGGGACAGCGATAGACAAACGAAACAGGAGAAAAACAAGAGAAAGCCAGCTAAATGTATTGCTGACATCCTGACTGACACCCGTGTCACTATTGATGAGGCATGGTTTCATTTTTTCCCAAACATTAAGTGACCTCGCCGACAATCGAGAGCACGAGAGGATCAACGATATAACCATGGTCTGAGAATGGGTTCATCTGCGCAAACTCAACGAAGGTTCTCGGATGCTCTTTTGTAAGATTTACACCATCGGGATGCTGCCCATGAGTGCAGCAATGTCAGTTGATGCCGGTATGTGGAGACAAGTAGATGCTTCATGTAGGATTTTTTACACAAACCGTGAGGTGAAAAATATATCGTAGCTTAGATAGAGATTGAAGATATCGGTGGGAGGCAATTAGATGTCTATCTTGGGCTGATTTCCCTAGTTACTGTATTATCTTTGCATAACTATCACATATGGCAATTTTTGTACTAGGTACACGTGCCGGAATTGAGCATTGAAGGCTCAAGTTATTTTTTTGCCTGAATGTGAAAATGTACTACTTTAGTTTTAATCAATTTCTACAAACGATTATTTGTTTAACACGAGTTTGAATATTTAAAGTTAAATTATAAAATTTATCCCTTAATTGACATTTTTTTAATTTTCAAAATTAAATTTGATTTTCAATTGTTATATCTCAAATTACAAACACTCGCATTTTATATTGGTTTCAAAGAAACATACCTAACATTTTCACAGGATAATCAATTCCTCTAGGATTCAAATTCTCTAAATTAAAAAATTGTGTAAATATTATTTTTTAAATTTGAAATCTCTTTGGGATATGCGGCGTCGTCCATAAACCATGTGGTCATTAATGGGGGGGGGGGGGCGTTTCTGGTCAATGACCACGGTCCATACAAATTTTAAATTTGTGTGGGCAAAGACTACGAGGGGGAGGGGACAATCCCTGAGTCATGTTTAGAATTTGAGACAAAACTGTATTCCGTTTTCAACTTGTTTAGTGGCTGCTTGGGCACGTCAGGAGTTAATCATCAATATTAACCTCCTTTTCCCGAGCAGCCTAGATAGCCGCGTAGTGTCGGTAGCGGTTGTTTCAACTGGCTAAGAATTAACACTACGGATTGCCTGTTCCGGTGGTAAAAGTCCACCTCACAGGTGACCCCTAATTTATGGTGTGATGCGTACCGTGCCTAAGAATGAATGGTTAGGGGGGTCTAAATAAAACCTAACCGCAAACGGAGCCTGTGGGGTACCAGGGCGCCCTCCACAGTATTGAGTCCTTCCTGTGCTACCCGGAGCAATGGTGCAGGTGACCTTGTGTTTCTCCGAGATAATCGGCTGCCCTTCTTCAGTCTCTATCTTGAGGCTTAATAAGGGTGGGATTATGAATATGTTGACATTTAATTTAAATTATCACCTATATGGATTCGCATTATGCGTTTTACACAGTGTATTCTGTGCTCTTTCGCCTTTGGCGACTTTAAATAGATACCGATCTGGTTTTTTCGTTGCTGGTCTTTTTCGTGCTGAGATTGCAAAAAGCTTAATCCTGCCTAGTTTGGGTAGTGGCTACGGTTAGGTTAGCTCAGATCAATCTTCAGCATAAAAGAACAGCAACGATCAATCTTTGCAGACTCATGCAAAATGGTGCAGCCCAAGTGGCGCTAGTTCAAGAACCCTACTTTCGTAGAGGGAACTTCTATCTAGGTAACCTTGTGGACCCAGTTTTTGCTACTTTTAGCAAGCTTGAAATGGCAAACTCGCGCTCCATGCCCCGCGCATGCGTGCTCGTTAATAAAGCAATCGTTGCTACACTCATTTCTGAGTTAACTACCAGAGATGTATGTGCTGTCACAATCGATGTTTCTGTTGGTGACCTCAACAGGAAATACGTCTATTGTTCGGTATATTTACCACATGATGAACCATCCCCAACGGATGACTTCAAACGAGTTGTCGTACACTGCGTAACAAAAGGCCTTCCGCTGATTGTGGGCAGTGATGCCAATGCTCATCACATCATCTGGGGCAGCTCGGATATCAATTTGAGAGGCTCCAGTCTGATGGAATACTTAAGTAGTACAGACCTTGGATTACTTAACATAGGCAATCGCCCAACCTTCATGGTTTCTAATAGAGAAGAAGTGTTAGACATAACGCTCTGCTCGAATAGAATCAGTCACGAGTTGACGAATTGGCATGTATCAGATGAGGAATCATTATCTGATCATCGCTACATCTTCTTTGAACATTCAAATGTAACTGCGCAGACTTTGCGTTTTAGGAATCCCCGGTCAACAAACTGGGAACTCTACATTGAATTGGTTGCGACCAAATTTCATGGATATTCTCCGTCCATTGAAAATCCAAGTGATCTGGATGATGCCGTTGATACTACAACATCCTACATTATGGAAGCTTTTGAAGAAGCATGTCCTCTGCGGTCTGTAAAGACTACAAGAGGGACCCCATGGTGGAATTCCGATCTGACTAGACTCAGGAAACAATGTAGAAGGAGTTGGAACAGACGCCGTTCAGCTGGATCAGAGTCGTTCAAGTCAGCTCGCAAGGCTTACAAGAAGGCTCTTCGTTCTGCTGAACGATCCGGCTGGAAAAACCTTTGTACAAATGTTTCCAGTTTGAGTGAAGTCAGTCGGTTGAACAAAATTCTTGCAAAATCTAAGGATTTCCAAGTGAACGAAATTCGCTTACCTAATGGTGACTTTACTTCTTCCGATGAAGAAGTTTTAGAATGTTTATTCAATACACACTTCCCCGGATGTGTGGACATAGCATCTACGGATGAATCAAATGTCTTTTCATGTAGTTACGAGTCTCTGGCCTCGGCTCGCAGTATCGTAACTACTGAATCGATTCAATGGGCACTTAATAGTTTTGCTCCTTTCAAATCTCCAGGAGCGGATGGGATTTATCCTGTTCTGCTCCAAAAGGGATTTGAGTTTATCAAACATGTTTTGAAAAAGCTACTTGTAAGCAGTTTTGCTACCGGGTACATTCCCAAATCCTGGCGTGATATTACTGTAAAGTTTATCCCAAAAGGAGGACGTGCGTCGTATGAGGAAGCGAAGAGTTTTAGACCAATCAGTCTGACCTCTTTTCTTCTGAAATGTCTGGAACGGATTATCGATCATCACATCCGTGATGTTTATTTGGCAAACATGCCTCTTCATGTGAATCAACATGCTTACCAATCTGGAAAGTCCACTGTGACTCTTTTACACAAAGTTGTATACGATATCGAGAAAGCATTCGCTCAGAAGCAATCGTGCTTGGGTGTTTTCTTGGATATTGAGGGTGCCTTTGATAACGTGTCTTTCGATGCCATATTGGAAGCCGCACGAAACCATGGGCTACCTACAATGATTACCAATTGGATTCATCAAATGCTCAAAAACCGACATCTCTTCTCGACATTGCGTCAATCAGCGATTCGAAAATTGAGTGTTTGCGGATGCCCCCAAGGGGGAGTCTTGTCACCACTTTTGTGGAATCTCGTAGCAGATACGCTATTGAGGCAACTCAATAATTGCGGTTTTCCAACTTATGGATTTGCCGACGACTATCTAGCTCTGATAGTTGGTATGTGCATAAGCACCCTATTCGACCTGATGCAAAGTGCTCTTCAGGTAGTCGAGAGTTGGTGTCGCCAATATGGCCTTTCGGTTAACCCGAATAAAACATCTATTGTTCTTTTTACGGAAAGACGAAACCGCGATGGAATTCGACCTTTACGTCTTTTTGGCACTGAGATTAATGTGACTGATCAAGTAAAGTATGTCGGAGTCATTCTAGATTCCAAACTTTCATGGACACCTCACATTGATTTCAGAGTCAAAAAAGCTTGCATGGCCTTCGGTCAATGCCGGCGAACCTTTGGTAAAACTTGGGGCCTCAAACCCAAATATATCAAATGGATTTACACAACAGTTGTTCGACCAATATTGGCATATGGATGTCTTGTGTGGTGGCAAAAGGGCGAAGTGAGAACAATCCAATCAAAATTGGGCCATCTCCAAAGGATGTGCTTGATGGCGATGTCTGGTGCGTTCTCTACAACTCCCACAGCAGCGCTCGAGGCCCTTTTCGACGTTGCGCCACTACACATATATCTTAAACAAGAAGCACTTTCTTGCTCTTACCGTTTATGGGTACTGGATCTACTGGAGAAAAATCCAGTGAATCGTAGATCTACACACACTTCGTTGTTTCCACTTTTGGTGAATTGGGACAAAATTGTCCTTGCTCCAAGTGATCTCACAATTGCTTGTAACTTTCCTTACAGGACATTTACCACACAATTCCCTTCACGGGAAGAGTGGACGTCTGGCTATTTGGAAAGAAGTATATCAAACAATATAGTATGTTTCACTGATGGCTCCCTTCTTGAAGGTAGAGCTGGTGCAGGAGTATATTCTCGTGAGCTAAGGCTGAATCAGTTTTACTCACTTGGTAGAAACTGCACCGTTTTTCAGGCGGAAATATTTGCCCTTATGTGTGGAGTGCAATCAGCACTTCAACAGCGCGTAATGGGTAAAGTCATATACTTCTGTTCAGATAGTCAGGCTGCTATAAAAGCTCTCGCTTCGGCCAACTCAAGGTCGAAGCTTGTTATCGCATGTCGAACTCAAATTGAGGAACTGAATTCAGTCAACTCTGTAAACCTTGTATGGGTACCTGGCCATTCTTCCATCGCTGGAAATGAATTGGCTGATGAGCTAGCTCGCGATGGAGCATCGCATGACTTCATTGGCCCTGAGCCGGCTATTCCAATTTCGAAGTGCTGGGTGAAGCTTCAGATAAACTCTTGGGCGGCAACTCAGCACAAGCAATATTGGAATAGTTTGGAGTCGTGTCGTCAAACAAAATTGTATATTACTGAGCCATCTCCAAAGGTGGCGAAGTATTTAACAAATCTGTCAAAGCAGAATTGCAGTCTCTTGGTCAGAGCGTTGACAGGCCACTGCCGACTCCACTATCACATGGCAAATATTCAGCGTGCTGACTCATTTGTGTGTGATAGTTGTGACTCCGATTATGGAACTTCGTATCACCTGATATGTAACTGTCCAGTTTTTGCGCAAATGCGATTCCAATTACTTGGTAAACACTTATTAAGTGAAACTGAATACAGAAGCCTGAATCTTCAGGACATCCTGTTATTCTTAACCCGCTGTGGTAATGAGCTATAGGCTCTCTTTACGCTCACGCGTTTTGCAGTGCCCTTTTTAGGGCGCTGTTCGAACCCATTGTGGTATGGAGCTACATGCTCTCATTTCGCTTATGCGATCTTCCCTCTTCAAGGGACCCACTCCTATTTCCTCCCATCTTTCCCTTCCCTTTCCTCTCCCATCGGGTAGATGATGAAATAGGCTCAAATATGGCGATGGCACAAATCTCCCAACTGGTGGGGAACGTGCCTTTGGAGCCGGCCTTCTGATACCTGATACCTGTATTCCGTTTTCAACTTGTTTATCAAACATTTGCCACTCGAAAACATTATCTCTCCGAGGTGATTTGAGCTAATCCAAAGTATTTTTTATTGTAAGATGTAATTAGATCATTGTCCAAAATGATTCCAACTGAATTTATTGGGGGGTATTGCGCATCATTATTTGTTTATTTGGTTTTACATCAATTAGTTTTATGAAACCTCGCCAACAATATTTCGCCAATTCACTCGGTTCATGGCCGCTTCTCCCCATCCTCGACTACGATCCACGCTCTCCATGTCCTGGACTACTTGGTTAATCAACCTAGCTCATTGCGCCCCACGTCTTCTTGTTCCGACCGGATTCGTGGCGAACACCATATTTACAGGGCTGTTGTCCATCATTCTTGCAACATGCCTTGCCCAGCGTATTCTTCCAGCTTTAGCCACCTTCAGGATACTGGGTTCGCCGTAGAATTGGGCGAGCTCGTGGTTCATTCTTCGTCGCCACACACCGTTCTCCTGCACGCCGCCGAAGATCGTCCTTAGCACTCAGCGTTCGAAAACCCCAAGAGCTTGCAAGTCTTTCTCGAGCGTTCCCGTTCACGTCTCATGCCCATAGGGGACTACCAGTCTTATGAGCGTTTTCTACATTGTGCATTTGGTGCGGGGGTGAATCATTCTTGACTGCAGTTTCTTCTGGAGCCCATAGTAGGCACGACTCCACAGATGATGCGCCTTAGCATTTTCCGACTAATAATGTTCTCAGAGGTAGACGAACTCGTCCCTTACCTCGAAGGTATCCCCATCTATCGTAACATTACTTCCTAGGCGAGCCCTGTCGCGCTCAGTTCCGCCTACCATCATGTACTTTGTTTTCGACACATTCACCATTTGCCCGACTCTTGTTGCGTTTCAGCCGGGTGAACGGCAGTTTCAAATTTTCTCCCAATAATATCCATGTCGTCCGCGAAGCAAACAAATTATCCGGATCTCGTAAAAATCATGCCTCGACTGTTAAGTCTGGTTCTCCACATGACACCTTCAAGCGCAATATTGAACAACAGGCACGAAAGTCCATCACCTTGTCGTAGTCCTCGCCGATAGTCTATCGAGGTGAAGTGTTCGCCCGAGATCTTCATGCAGTTTTGCACACCGTCCATCGTTGCTCTAACCAATCTTGTAGCCTTCCCGGGAAAACTCTTCTCGTCCATGATCTTCCATAGTTCAACACGGTCAATACTGTCGTAAGCCGCCTAGAAATCGATGAACAGAAAGTGTGTTTGGGACCTGGTACTCACGGCATTTCTTGAGGATTTGCCACACGGAAAAGATTTGGTCCGTTGTCGAGCGGCCGTCAATGAAACCTGCTTGATAACTTCTCACGAACTCGTTTGTTATAGGTGATAGACGACGGAAGAGAATCTGGGATAGCACTTTGTAGGCAGCGTTTAGCATAGTGATAACACGATAATTTTCAAACTCCAGCTTGTCGTCCTTCTTGTAGATAGGACATATAACAGCTTGCTTGAACTCCTCCTGTAGCTGTTCCGTTTCCCAGATTCTGACTATCAGCCGATGTAGACAAGTGGCCAACCCAATTTTGATGAGTTCGGCTTCGATACCATCCTTGCCAGCGTTGTTTATGAGCTGTTGAATTACATCCTTAACTTCCCCCATCGTGGGAGCTGGTTGGTTTCCACTGTCCGCTGCGCTGACGTAGCCATCGCCTTCGCTGTACTGACTTTCTATACCTGTTATCCCTGCGCCATTTAGGTGTTCATCGTAGTGCTGCATCCACCTTTCAATCACCTCGCGTCCGTCCGTCAAGATGCTCCCACCCTTATCCCGGCACATTTCAGCTCGCCTTTGCGGGATGTGTTGAGCTTCTGATATAACTTCCGCATCTCTTGAGAACGGTACAGCAACTCCATCTCTTGGCATTTCAAATCTTCCAGGCTGCGCTTTTTATCCTGTAATAGGCTGGTTTGCTAGTTTCGCTTCAGTCTGTATTGTTCCACATTTTGCCACGTACCATGCTGCAGAATGACAGCCCGCGATGCATGCTTCTCCTCCAAAACCTCCTGGCACTCCTCGTCGAACCAATCATTTCTCGATCTCCGACAATGCTTTCGGCAGCGTCGGTAATGACTGCTTTGACTGTCCTACAGCAGACCTCAACAGGAGCCCTATCGAGCTCGTTCTCTTCCGGCAACGTTACCTCAAGATGCTGCGCGTACACATTGGCGACATCCGGTTGTTTCAGTCGTGCTAGATTGAACCGAGGCGGGCGTCGGTACCGTACATCGTAGATGACAGATAGTTTTGGGCTCAGTTTCACCATCACCAGGTAGTGATCGGAGTCAATGTTAGGTTCTGGCGTCGGTTAAATCGGAGAAGTGCCGTCCATCGATCAAAACGTGGTCGATTTGCGATTCTGTCTGCTGAGGTAATCTCCAGGTGTACCGATACGGAAGGCTGTGCTACGAAGGCGGCAAAATCTATCAGTAATAGGTCGTTCTCGTTCGTCAGCCGGTGGACGAGAACACGCAGAGACGTTTGTTTATTTTTATTATTTTCCTGGTAACGGAGTGGTTTTCAATCTAGTATTCATTAAAAATGCGTTTTTTGTCTCGATCTCTCCCTATCTCGATGGTCCCTTGAATATCGAGATGTGGAGGTTTAGTTCAGAATTAAGGAAAGTCTTTTTATGTAACGAACACTTTCATATTTAAACTTAGTGAAAATTATGAGTACAAATCATACAATTATTGTAAGACAAAATGCAAATTACACGCTCTTAGAAACATGTGCGTGTTCTGTGACAAATAAAATCTTTAAATGTAAGCAAAATTCTTAGTTTTGTTACCTGATCTGGGATGAATGTGGTTTGAGCTGCTGCAATCACTAACCAGTTCAATTTTTCTGCATAAAACGATGCACAGCACTTTTCGTTACTCATTTCACATTTATTCATAATTTTTAAAATTAACCATCACATTCACTTGTAAATCATGTTCTCATGCTTAGTAAATAAACGATTTATTTGCAATGTCTGGGTTTGAAAACAGTCTTTTCTCCTTAATCTTTTAACTATTTTAAACATTTATTCAACTAAACGTTGTGTGCGTGTTCACAGTAGAAGCATTAGCCGTAGAAGGCCAATGTCGCGACTGTTCGTGTGACCAACATCTAGTGCCACGCTCTGACAGTCTGAGTACCGGGTCTATAAGTGTCAAATCAAATTGTTCAACCATAATAAAACATTCTCTACAACATGGCAGTAAACAAACAATCAAAAACTTTAAAGTAAGTATTAATAAAATAATTATATTTTGTGATAACAGCGCCATTGGCGTTCTACTACTTATATTTCTATTGTGTTCACCGATGCTATCACCAAAATCACTTGCCTCGCGCAGAAATGACATTTAACTAGAGTTATTTTTAACTGATTTGCGATGATAACTAGATTATATATGATGTAAAAATTGAGAATTCAAATAAAAATTTTAATACTTAAGTTTGCCTTTAATTAATGAATATCATCAAAGCGTCCGGTTATTGATATCGTCCGGATTTTGATTCACCACGGTATAAAATTGCCAAAAATTTAAAAACGATTTATGACATCCAATATAATATCGATAAATTATTATCAAATTATGATATCAACTTGATGCAAAAAACAGGTTACGTTTTCGACTTGCTTTCTTTTTTATGTTAGACTTTGCTCGGGAAGCAACGCTATAGCTCTGTCATTATCATTCTCCTAATTGAGCTGCAATTAACCGAAATGTATGAAGAAAAGCATGCAGCCGCTTGCATTTAGAAAAATGGATGAAAAAATAAATGCGTTCATAACGATTATTCTTCCGGCATTCGTTTGGTTTGAATGAGCCATGCATAGCTTTCAAGCATTCGGAAAATCTTACAAAAAGTCCCCAAGCGCAATGGAAACGATGAACGCTAAAGGATGACCACATTCCGTGCCGTTCGTGATCGTCTACTCCACTCGAGTCCAGCAGGCAAGGAAGGAAGTCCCAGTACATTAAGCAAGTACCCGGTAGAGTTCGCTTTTTAGTTTCACTTTTTGCGTTTCGATAGCGAAAAGAATTTCAGACACCGCACGAGAAGCTGACGGAATGCCATGCATTCAAAGACTCGCCATTTAGATTGTGGGGTTCGTTTGATTGTGTTTGAAAAATGCTTTATAAATTCGATTCATTCAATCGAATCCAGACTCTGATGATTCTCAGCTTCGTTAGCTTCGCCCGTTTTCCTGCTCTTCTCATCTGGAGGATGGCTTTTGATGTGGATGAATGAACGATGTTGGCCTTCAAGCCTTTTCATTTCGTCCGGGTTAGCTTCAATAGAGAAAGGGAAGCCAAAAATCAGAGATATTTTGATGAATTGTAATTGAACCAACTTTTAATTGTAATTTATTCAGAAGCGGACGGTGTGCATCGAATATCTCATTAAAAATTTATCATGTGTTAGTTTGGTGGATTATATTTTTAAATCATTTATGCGATTAATGTTTAGATATTTGATGATATCAACAAAACGAGCAAATTGATACGATTTTTGAGGGTAAAATCTGTTTTAGGGTTATGTTTTAAGCATCCTCACAAATTTTCAGGTTGAAACCATGTCCAAACTCTGTTTCAAACTAGAAGTTTATGGATGTTTATTAACATCACACCAAACATGGTAATGGAATTTACATTATTTTCTTAAAAATAAACATTCTTTGACATAAAAAATACTTCGTTACACACAATTCGACACTATTCAAAATAAACAACGTTCATTTATTAAATTTTACATTGATTTTAGTGCACTATTTGTAAGAAATAAAATCGCGTTAGATGGTGATCAATTTCACCCTACTGATCAATGCCACCCGAATTTACGGTGCACCTTTTTGTATTCAACAAACTAATGATTTATGTTACAGTCAATGTCGAAACGTGAATGTTAATCGAAATCTTTTCAGAAGTATAGTTTTATACCGATTTGTACTCACTTAAAATGGCGTTTGTTATGCATGTTTGAAATTAAAACACTTTTGAGTGATTTTTTTCTGAAAATTCTGTAATTTTCCAAATTTAACGCTAGTTTTATTTTAACAGTTTCCAATCAAGTACCAACTACAATGATGCGAAACAGTAGTTTGGTTATTGATTTTCGTGTGTTTACATACCGTTTATCAAAATTACCCCAAAACCAAAAATTGACCTTGAATCATATGAAAATCTATCGGTCTATTCAAAATAATAAGGGTATGCGATATGGATTTTTTCCATGTTGATACGAAACGAAACGATACGCGGAATATCTTGCGCTGATAATGACGAAACGAAACGAAATTTAAAAATGTTTCGTGAAACTCGATACGAAATCAAATATCTCACGGAATTTTTCGAAACAAAACGAAATTTTTGAATTTGTTTCGTGGAATACACGTTTAAGTTTTTTTTCTTGTCAAATGGTGGAAATTTGACCATAGGCATAAAAATCGTATTTTTAAATCCTCTACCATATGGAAACCTTAGTGTTGCTCAGCGGAATCCTTACATGTTTTGGTAAGACTATTTTCTGTTTCGTTTGAAATTTTCCTAATAACTTTATAAGGTTTCATTTCAATATATCTGACATTTACACAAGGCAATGAGTGGGTTTAATTTCAATGTTACAACTAAGAAGTGGGTCGAAAAGCAGTTACAATCTCAAAAATATTGAGAGGAGCCCAAAATTAATTTGATTTTTAGAAATGCCTTACAATTTTTTTAATCATGTGGATGTGATGTTATGCTAATATATACCATAAAACATGGAATAATGATATTCATTTTTTTACTGTACTGTATGCTTTGTGGCATGAATGAATGAGATTGGGGACACAAGTCGATAAGTGATCATGAAAACACTAAACTGAGAAGCAGACTCTGTCCCAGTTGGAACATAACGCTAGAAAGAAGAAGAAAAATAAGTAGAACAGAGAAATCACTGGAATATTTGCTTTAGTATTTGCTGGAGTATTGAATTAAATTAAATTTCAAAGAATCCATCAACACATACCTAAGAAAACAATCAAGATAAATTTAAAAGAACTGCAAAAGTAATAAACTCCAAGCGGCAGCAACTTAACCAGGATTGCCTGTTGTTGTAATTTAGAAGTTCATAATATATTTTCTGGAAAAGCCTTGAATAAACTGTGAATTAATTCTTGGAGGGATCAAATCTAGACGAAAGCAAACTTTTAGAGTAAACCTTGTAGAAAATACTGAAGGTTACAATACGCCTCGACGATTCCATTATTTTTCACAATTTGACATCGCTATTGGTTCAAATTGACTCTTGTATAGGTTTTATTCTCAGATGTCTATAATCTATAATCTTTAATTAAATCATAGAATATTATAAATTATAGATTATTATAGCAAGAAAAGATCGACTCGATTCTGGTATACCACTAAGATACCTATACTAGCTCCCTTTTCTGGAGTACTAGATGTTACCGATTTTTATTTTATGTTTAATCTAAACTATGACTGCTTACAAGCAGGTAGCGCACGACAATCGATTCAATTCGTCATTACGAACTTAAGCTTGATTATTTTGAACAACTTCTGAAAATTTCAAAATCATGCAAGGTTATTCAATGTAGAATCCTTTCTCTAGAAGATTCAATTTATAATACGATATTCTTGAACATAAATCCTAGAACGAACAATCCATTTCTGTTGTATCACGTGAATGTTTCTACGAAAATCGTATCAACCAACAGATTAAATTTAAGGGTGTAATATTTAATATCATTCCGTCGCCTTGGTCGGAGAACACCAAA